>NC_057795.1:187837903-187871160 GCF_018294505.1 Triticum aestivum | reverse complement strand
TTGTGGAGAAGATCACTCGGCAAGACTGCTTCGGCTCCATAGACCAAGAAGAATGGAGTTCTTCCGGTCGACCGATTGGGCGTGGTCCGCAGTCCCCAGAGTACAGATGGAAGTTCGTCGACCCAAGCTCCAGCCGCGTGTTTGAGATCACGCATCAGTCGCGGCTTCAGTCCCTTGAGAATCAGTCCATTAGCTCGCTCTGCTTGTCCATTCGACTGCGGATGGGCGACTGATGCGTAGTCGACCCGTGTGCCCTGGGAGTTGCAGAAGGTTCTGAATTCCTCTGAGTCAAAGTTCGACCCATTATCCGTAATGATGTTGTGCGGGACTCCATATCTGAATATTAGTTCCCTGATGAAGCTAACAGCAGTACCGGTGTCGAGGCTCTTGATTGGTTTAGCCTCGATCCACTTGGTGAACTTGTCGACTGCCACCAGTACATGCGTGAAGCCACTTCGTCCTGTTCTCAAAGGGCCGATCATGTCCAGCCCCCAGACTGCAAAAGGCCAGACGAGTGGGATGGTCTTCAAAGCTGACGCAGGTTTGTGCGACATATTCGAGTAGAACTGACATCCCTCGCACTTATCCACTATCTCCTTTGCCATCTCATTCGCCTTGGGCCAGTAAAATCCGGCTCGGTATGCTTTGGCCACAATGGTCCGGGAGGACGCATGATGACCACAGGTCCCCGAGTGAATATCATTGAGGATGAGTCGACCTTCTTCTGGTGTTATGCACTTCTGACCGACTCCAGTTGTGCTCTCTCTGTATAATTGTCCTTTGATGACGGTAAAGGCCTTAGATCGACGGACGATCTGTCGGGCCTCTTCCTCATCCTCCGGAAGCTCTTTCCTCAAGATATATGCGACATACGGAATCGTCCAGTCGGGAATGACTACCAAAACCTCCATGATCAAGTAGACCACCGCTGGGACTTCAACTTCAGTCGGATCTATGGCACTCTTGGGCTGCGGAGTTTCTTCGGTGAAAGGATCTTCTTTGACTGACGGAGTATGTATATGCTCCAAGAACACACCACTCGGAATGGCTTCTCTCTTGGAACCTATCTTTGCTAGATCATCAGCTGCTTGATTTTTCAGTCGGGGTATATGATGGAGCTCCAACCCCTCGAACCTTTTCTCCAGCTTCCTCACTGCACTGCAGTATCCAGTCATGGCTGGGCTTCTCACGTCCCACTCTTTCATCACCTGATTGACCACTAAATCCGAGTCGCCATAGACCATTAGGCGACGGACGCCGAGTGAAATGGCCATGCGCAACCCATATAGGAGGGCCTCATATTCTGCCTCATTGTTGGAGGAATCAAAGTGAATCTGGAGCACATATCTGAGCTTATCTCCTCTGGGGGAAACCAGGACAACCCCAGCACCGGAACCATTCAACATCTTAGAACCATCGAAAAACATGGTCCAATGCTCCGAGTGAACTTCAGTCGGCTGCTGCTATTCGATCCACTCGGCGAGGAAATCTGCTATTGCCTGGGACTTAATGGCTTTCTTTGCCTCAAACTTGATATCAAGGGGAAGAAGTTCAATCGCCCATTTGGCCACTCGACCAGTTGCATCTCTGTTGTGCAAAATCTCTGATAGTGGAGCGTCGCTGACGACTGTGATTGAATGGTCAGAGAAATAATGAGCAACCTTCTTTGTGGTCATGTATATTCCATACACAAGCTTCTGATAATGAGGATATCTCTGCTTGGATGGAGTCAAGACTTCAGACAAATAATACACTGGGCGCTGAACTTTGAGAGCTTTTCCTTCTTCTTCCCGCTCGACCGTTAGCACAGTACTGACGACTTGTCCTGTGGCTGCGATGTATAGCAACAGAGGCTCTTTGCTGATTGGAGCAGCAAGCACCGGCTGGGTGGAGAGCAGAGCTTTTAGCTCGGCAAACGCTGCATCAGCTTCTGGAGTCCACTCGAACTTGTCAGCCTTCTTCATCAGTCGGTAAAGAGGCAATGCCTTTTCACCGAGTCGTGAGATGAATCGACTTAATGCGGCCAAGCATCCAGTAAGCTTCTGGACATCGTGCACTCGCACAGGGCGTTTCATTCGGAGAATAGTGCCAATCTTTTCTGGGTTGGCGTCGATTCCCCGTTCGGAAACGAGAAAACCGAGTAACTTGCCACCAGGAACTCCAAATGTGCACTTTGATGGATTGAGCTTGATATCATACCTTCTGAGGTTGGCAAATGTTTCGGCGAGGTCAGCGAGCAGGTCGGAACCTTTTCGTGACTTGACAACAATATCATCCATATAAGCTTCCACATTCCGACTGATTTGAGTGAGTAGACACTTCTGGATCATTCGCATAAATGTGGCTCCGGCATTCTTGAGGCCGAATGGCATGGTGATATAGCAGAAGCACCCGAATGGAGTGATGAAAGCTGTTTTTACTTCATCGGTCCCATACAGACGGATCTGGTGGTATCCGGAGTAAGCATCTAAAAAAGACAACCTCTCGCATCCCGCGGTCGAGTCAACAATTTGATCTATGCGAGGGAGAGGAAAGTGATCTTTCGGGCAGGCCCGGTTGATGTGCTTGAAATCAATGCACATTCGGAGCGACTTGTCCTTCTTAGGAACCATGACGACATTAGCGAGCCACTCGGAGTGGAATATCTCTCGGATAAATCCTACCGCCAACAGTCGAGCCACTTCTTCACCGATGGCCTTTCTCTTCTGGACGGCGGACCGCCGAAGATGTTCTTTGACTGGCTTTGCAGACGAGTCGACTCTTAGGCGATGCTCAGCCAGTCCCCTGGGAACACCTGGCATGTCAGCGGGCTTCCATGCAAAAATGTCCTAGTTCTCACGGAGGAACTGGATGAGCGCTTCTTCCTATTTTGGGTCGAGTGTTGTGGAGATGCGGGTCGGAGCTGCTTCCGGGTCGGTCGGGTGAATGTGAACAGGCTTCGTCTCACCGGACGACTGGAATGCAGATTCTGTGGCGGGCTTCTTGGATCGCAGCAAGTCACTCGGATCTGTGTTTTGTTTGTATTCTTCGAACTCGACCGCTGTCACTTGGGAATCGGCAATTTTGGAGCCCTTCTGAAAGCACTCCTCTGCCTTTTTCCTATCACCGGTGACAGTGATCACACCTTTGGGACCGGGCATCTTCAATTTGAGGTACACGTAACATGGTCGAGCCATGAACCGAGCATAGGCTGGTCTCCCCAAAATGGCATGATATGCACTTTGAAAATCCACGACCTCAAACGTCAACTTTTCTTTGCGAAAATGCTTTGAATCGCCAAACACTACGTCCAAAGCTATCTGGCCGAGTGACTCGGCCTTCTTCCCTGGTATAACTCCATGGAAGCTCATGTTACTAGTGCTCAGTCGGGACATCGGAATGCCCATACCTTTCAACGTGTCTGCATATAACAGATTCAGCCCACTTCCACCGTCCATCAGCACCTTCGTCAGTCGAGTGCCTTCGACAACTGGATCGACCACCAAAGCTTGCCTCCCGGGGGTGGCAATATGAATCGGGTGATCAGATTGGTCGAATGTGATGGGTGTTTGAGACCACTTCAGGTAATTTGCCTTTGCTGGGGCAACCATGTTCACCTCTCGGTTAATCACTTTCAGTCGACTTCTGCTTTCCACATCCGCAAAGATCATCAGAGTGGAGTTGATATGCGGATATCCTCCCTCACTGTCCTCTTTGTCTTCGGCTTTGTCCGACTCCTTCTCCTTGTCCTTAGACTGTTTTCCCTGAAACTGCTGAATCAGGAGTCGACATTGGCGAGTGGTGTGCTTTGGGTAAATGATATTCCCCTCTTCATCTTTCTTCGTGTGAATATGACACGGCATATCCATCACGTCGTTCCCTTCTTTATCCTTTACCTTCTTGGGGTTCCAGGATCCTTTTGGTTTCCCCTTAAACTTTCCTTGAGTCACGGCCAGAGCCTCTCCAGGAGCTGCCGGTTCAGCCTTCCGCTTCTGTTTCCGACTGGTGTTTCCTTTTTCCGACTGACTCGGCTTGTGCTTGCCGCTTCGGAGTCGGTCTTCTTCTTCGCCGTTGGCGTACTTGGTAGCAATCTCCATCATCCGACTCAAGGTCATGTCACCGGTTCGACCAAATTTCAAACTCAGTTCTCTATTCTTGACACCATCTTTGAAGGCGCATACTGCCTGATGGTCAGAGACATTTTCCACAGTGTGGTGCAAAGTGATCCACCTCTGAATATACTCTCTGAGAGTCTCATTGGTTTTCTGCACGCAGACTTGCAACTCTGTCAATCATGCTGGTCGCTTGCAAGTCCCTTCGAACGTTCTGACGAACACTCGGGACAGATCTTCCCAAGTGTAAATGCTGCTAGGAGGCAATTGAGTCAACCATGCCCTGGCAGAACCTTCCAACATGAGGGGCAAATGCTTCATGGCCACCTCGTCGTTCCCACCACCGATCTGAACTGCCACTCGGTAGTCTTCAAGCCAAGTTTCAGGCTTAGACTCACCAGTGAACTTGCTGACTCCTGTTGCCAACCTAAAATTGGGGGGGATAACTGCGGCTCTGATAGCTCTGCTGAAACATTCAGGACCAGAAACATGTACTCGACTGCTCGTGGGCACATCTCTGTCGAGTGCGCCTCGATGGGCTCTGTTCCGGTCGACCAACCCTTGCACGATAATGGATCGCGCGTCGAAGCCTGGCTCTCTGGGGTCAACTGGAACCCTACGCCCTGTACTGTACTGACGCCTATCATCTGGCTGCCGAGGAGCGTAAGACCCACCCCTCGGAGGGGAATAGGGCACTCGACGCTTATCATCTCGGTCGAGTCTGTCGCCATATTGATCTCGCCGATTCTCACGCCCTTCGCGCCGTGGAGGCGATCTGGGGCTGTGAGCCGACTGAACCGTATTCACAGTGACAGATCGACTGTGAATTCTGTTGCGCGACTGAGACACGGCTGAATTCTGATCTCCTGCTGCCCGGAGCAGATCCCTGATCTGCAGCAAACCTCTGCCAGCCTCTGACTGCGAAGGCTGAATGGACTCTGCTATACGGGTCGCAGCTGCTAAATTCTGAATTGGGGTTCGATATACCTGAGTCGGCGGGAAGAGTTGACGTCGACTGGTGTCGGGAACTCGTTGCCGCGCGCGCTCGTCGAGTGCTCGCTGAAGGTTCTCCAGTCGAGTGCGCTCGGCCAAATTGGCCAGACGCGCCTCCTCCAAGGCACGAGCCTCGGGGGTTTCTCCTGCGATGGGAATACGCAGGGGATCCTCGTTCCTGCGGCGAAGCTCTTCTCTTTGCAGAGAGTCGAGTGGCTCGGGCCGGTACTCTTCGTAGCCGCGTGCAGGGTCGCCGCCGTCGCCTGCTCCACCACCACGGGCGAAGCCAGGAGGACTGTGGGGCCCGTCGACCATCAAGATTTCCGCCGCTGGATCACTGCTTCCGCACTCGGATGCAGTCTCTCCGGGGCCAGTCGACTGATCGAACAAGCCGTAGAGAGATTCGTTGGGCTCGATTGCCGCAACTTGTGTAGTGGCCGACTGGCGAGCCACCGCGTGACTCACCCATCGTTGAAGCCTCGACCGGCCTGAGTGCTTGCGCTGGCGGGAGACCGGGAGGGTGGAAGATGGAGGAGCCGACCGATACTGGGTCGATGGTTGCCGCAGCAGAACGCCGCGGACACATGCGCGAAAATGCGTCGCACCGCGGACGGGGAGCGCATCTACGTCGAGTGGAGCCTCCTGGAGCCATACGGATCTCTTGACCCTCGACCAAAATTCCAGCAGACACCATGATGAAAGTACTCGGAAGAATCGCAACTTCTCCACAAAATCGCTAAAACACCTGCCCCACGGTGGGCGCCAACTGTCGTGGTTCTAAGCCTGACAGTAGAGTGGGGGGTAGGTATGGAGAGGCAAGGTCCTAGCTATGGAGAGGTTGTAAGCACAAAGGATGTACGAGTTCAGGCCCTTCTCGGAAGAAGTAACAGCCCTACGTCTCGGAGCCCGGAGGCGGTCGAGTGGATTATGAATGTATGGATTACAAGGTGCCGAACCCTTCTGCCTGTGGAGGGGGGTGGCTTATATAGAGTGCGCCAGGACCCCAGCCAGCCCACGTAGGAGAGGGTTTAAGGTGAGTTAAGTCTGGGGCGTTACTGGTAACGCCCCACATAAAGTGCCTTTACTATCATAAAGTCTACTTAATTACAGGCCGTTGCGGTGCAGAGTGCCTCTTGACCTCCTGGTGGTCGAGTGAGTCTTCGTGGTCGAGTCCTTCAGGCCAGTCGAGTGAATCCTCGTTGGTCGACTGGAAGGCGACCTCTTCTAGGGATGTCCTAGGGTAAGTTACTTGGAACAGGTCCATGACCCTACCCTAGGTACATAACCCCATCACTAACCCAAAGTTTATCAATGGGCAACGAATAAAACATTATATCTCAGAATCATGAAAAAAGGGAGGTACGTGATACGATCTGGAATTATGTCGTCCCAAGACTCGGAGGGCGAGAGCTATGTTGCTGATTATATTGCAAACTCCAAGGTCTATGTGGTGTGGAGCACTATGGCTGGACTTCAGAGGAAGAAGAAGACCATGATCCTGAGAAGAAGGAGGAGACGAGCTCGACAGAGGATGAAGTTCCATTGCCCCAACCTGGGGACATGCATGTTGAATTTAAGAAGTCAAGTCTCCCCAACAAAGCAAAGAGGCCTAAGATCCAATTTATCCCTTTTCTTCTCTTGTAGGAAAATAAGCAAGATTTATGCAAAAAGGTGTTGGAGCTTGAGTGGGAGATTCGTGGACTAAAATATGAGAATTCCGTCCTCAAGTGTAAGCTAAGTAAGGAGGGCAAACCCACTACTTCATCACCACCACCTTCTTCTTCACCACCAAAAGAAAACTGAGTATCGGGTATGGGCACTCCCCTTGGCTTTCGCCAAGCTTGGGGGAGGTGCCTCGGTATCGTATCATCTCCACTATCTTTTGCCTTTACTTTATTAGTTTGATCCATGGTTATCTTTTGCTATTAGATGAATAAAAGTTTAGTTAGATCCTTTCTTTTTGTGAGTTTGCTTAGTGATCAATCCTTGTAATTGTATGTGAGATATATAATAAAGTTTACTTTGAGTTTTGCCTTCTTTACTTTCTTGTTTCAATAAAAAGAAGTGAAATAAAAGAAAAAGATCATATGCTAATCTTATGGTAAGTGATGACATTACACAAGGAATAGTATAAGTAGAAAATTTTATTGTAGATTGACAAACATAGCATTGGTCAATGATGCAACTCATGAAAGAATTAATAAGGGAAGAGAAGATTCACATATAAATACACTATCATAGAAATCTTTTATGATTGTGAGCACCCATAAAAATATTATATGCCAAAATTGTTGATGCTGGACAAGGAAGACAACTTAATGATTTATGTTTGTTCATATTTACATAGAAGTTATATTGCCATAGATCCTTCAACATGTGGTGCTTGCCCCTATCTTTGCTAGTCAAAAACTCCACACTAAGTAGAGATACTACTTATGCATCCAAAACCCTTAAACCCAAATCTTGTTTGAGAGTCCACCATACCTACCTATGGATTGGTTAAGATCCTTCAAGTAAGTTGTCATCGGTGCAAAAAGGGCAATAAAATTGCTTCTAAAAGTGTAAGATCATTTAGTGTAAGGGAAAATTGAGTGTTGTACGAACTTGTGATGGTGAAGAATAAAAGCGACAGACTGCATAATGTTACGTTCTCTTGCACTAAGGGGTTGAGCATACAAACAAAAAGTGCATGACAACCTCTGCTTCCCTCTGCGAAGGGCCTATATTTTACTTTCATGTATTTACTTTCATGCAAGAGTCAAATTTTTTCTCTCTATTCCTTTTATTTTTCTCCTTTGGCAAGCATCTTGTGGTGAGGAATGATCTAGGCCCATATATCCAGTTGAATATGGCTAGCATGAGTTATTATTGTTGACATCAACCTTGAGGTGAGTGTGTTGGGAGGCGAAACTATAAGCCCCTATCTTTCTATGTGTCCGGTTGAAACGTTTTGCTCATGTGTGCGCAGTGAGTGTTAGCAATTATTGTCAGGACCCCGACTCAATGCCACATCGATCTAGCATGTAACACCTCATATTACTTTGCGTCCTCACGCACGGTATTCCCACGGGTGTCGCATTACCTTTGCCCGGGACCGTTTGCGCCTTTTGGCACATGTATATGATAGTGTCGCTAGCATCCATATGATAAGGAGCCCGGGCTGACATGGCTAGTCGTAAAACCAAAGTGGCACAGACTTACAGGGACAGGCATCCATGACCCAGCATCGAACGTGTCGGTCATCAGCGAGTGAATTCAGGGTGTAGCACTGGGCTAGCAGGACTCCGGTAGACCGGGCTGTAGCGGGCTAATAGGACTCCG
Organism: Triticum aestivum; assembly: GCF_018294505.1. NCBI lineage: Eukaryota > Viridiplantae > Streptophyta > Magnoliopsida > Poales > Poaceae > Triticum > Triticum aestivum. The sequence goes on along the minus strand of NC_057795.1, from coordinate 187,862,755 downwards.
GTATTCCTCGCGTGACATTTCCCCGAAGGGACAGACACAGGAACGAAGAAGGACACATGCCGGCCAGCCTAAGTGTTCCGGAGCAGTAGCAAGCTACCAGGGCTCAGTGGAAGCACTAGGAGACATTTCCCGGTAAGAGAGGCTACCAAGGATAAACAACTAGATAGTCAGATCCCACACATACCAAGCATTTCAATAACATACACACAATATGCTTGATATGTGCAATACAACATGGCATCACAACATGACTCTACAACTCAAGTATTTATTCATTAGGCTCCGAGGAGCGAGATATTACAAACATGGGTCTCACGACCCAACATTCAGAGCATACAAGTCAAAGCACAAGCGGAAGCTTATCATGTCTGAGTACAGACATCTACAAATGAAAAAGGCTTAGAAGCCTAACTATTCACCAGATCCTGCCGAGGGCACAAGATCGTAGCTGAGGTAACAAGCTAAACGTCGAAGACCGCGCGGAACTACTAGCGAGACTGACGTCTCTCTGCAAAAACATAAAATAGGCAAACGTGAGTACAAATGTACCCAGCAAGACTTACATCAGATCTAGCTACATATGCATCATTATCAACAAAGGGATGGTGGGGTTTAACTGGAGCAAGCCAGCTTTGACTCGGTGGCTATCCTGAACTACGACTGCAAGTAACTCTTTTGAGGTGGCGCACACGAGTCCACATATTCACCATATCAATACACCACAATGGATCCGCTCCCGTTTCCCTACGAGAAGGCCATCCATAGCACTCACGCTTATCTTGCGCATTTTAGAGTATCCACTTTCACTTGTCTATGAAAAGTTATAGGCAACCCAGAAGTCCTTTACCGTGGACGCGGCTATTCGAATGGATGATGTTAACCCTGCAGGGGTGTACTTCTTCATACATGTTTCCACCACTTAGCGTCTGCACACGACATGTGCTCGGCAGACTTCAAGCGAAAGCCGACGTGGGTGTAGACCACGACCTACCTAAACACTCAAGTCTCTAGTCCAGGTTTATCGCCTATTCAGGTTCCATTCGCAGGGAGTCCGGCCGAAGATTCCACATACGGCCCCGAATGATGTGTGCAGGGTTCCCGAGGCACCAAACGGGCGCCCGGTACACTGTGCCACATGCCTACCGCATCACAGCCCACCCCTCCGGTCAGCGCTGCGCACGGCCTCCAGCATACTACAAACACCAAAAACTACTTGCAACTCCTGGACAGAGGACAAGGGTGATTAAGAAGTTGAGCGGGGTCATATTTCAGGGCCCAATGCATGGTAGTAGTTGTTTCATGGATCACAAACACAGAACTCAGTTCCTGAGGACGGCTTCAATGAGACAACCCACCATGTACTCCTACATGGCCTCTCACCTCTACCTTTACCAAATTGTGTTCACGCACTTAGCTCACACACAGTAGGACATGTTCACACACCTCCAATTCATCCCCGATGAATCAGACCTGACTCAACTCTAAGCAGTAGCAGGCATGACAAACAAGCATGAATGAGTAGGCACAACAGGGCTCAAACAACTCCTACTCATGCTAGTGGGTTTCATCTATTTACTGTGGCAATGACAGGTCATGTAGATGATAAAGGGGTTCAGCTACCGCAGCAAGTAACAGATGAATCATTGTTGTCCTAATGTAGTAAAAGAGAGCAGGAGCGAGAGAGTAGGATTGTATCAGAACGAACAAGGGGGTTTTGCTTGCCTGGCACTTCTGAAGATAGTATAGCTCTTCATCGGTGTCATCGAATTCATCATCGAAACGTCGTCTACTGAGAGGGGACAAATACCGGCAAACAAGGAATAACACAATCAATGCAATGCACAATATGATGCATGATCATGACATGGCAAAATGAGTGTGTTGGGCTAATGCAACTAACAACAGGTTAAATGAAGTTGGTTTGAACCCTAGGTTCAAATTCAAACTCAATATGTGCTTATTTAAATGACAACTATGCAAATTGCCATATACAGAAACCTTAGGTTGTTCAAACATGCCTGAAAATGGTACAGATGGAAAGGTTGGATTTTTCTGATCATTTTTCATATATAATTTATTTCATTCTGAGTTACGGTTAAATTTATATGATTTTTAGAAGTTAATAACATTTTCTGGAATTTCCTGAATAGAAATAAATCCAGAAATTACATTATTGCATCAGCATTACGTCATGCTGACCTCAGCAGGTCAACAGGCGCCATCCAGGTCAAACCTGACCAGTGGGGTCCACTGGTCAGTGGCCCAGTGCCGATTACAGCGGCTGACACGTGGGACCAGGTCAACGGCCATGTCAGCCGGGTCAAAGTTGACACGTGGGTCCCACTGGGTTAAGGACTAATCTAAACCAAAAAATAACTTAAACTAAACAGGCACAGGGCCCACATGGCAGTGGCTCTAGGGGTGTTTAGCGGAGTCATTAGTGCTAATTAAGCCGGGATTAGGCCGGCGGCTAATCGCTGGCGAGGCCAGAGGTAGCGGTGGGGCTCGGGGTTGGGCTACGGGGCATGGTTCAAGCCGCGGCTAGGCGCGTTGGAGTGCCCTCGCCGGTGCGCGTCGTTTGGTGGTGCTAGCCGGGCCTGTGGTGGCCGGAGGCGACGGCTACGAGCTCGGCAGCGACGGCCGGCGTTTGGTCACAGGTGGTGCGGCGGCTACGGCGTGCAACAGAAAGAACGGAGATGAGAAGGAGGAGCAGAAGCTTATGGCGGTTGCAGCAGGCGTCAAAGCGGGCTCGGGGAAGCTCGGGAGGCGGTGAATTGACGGCGACAATCTCCGGTGGCCGGCGAGGGAAACGACAGCGGTGGCGGCGTTGCAGCGCGTCTGGGACCTCGTGGCTCAGTGGAGAGGAAGAGGGGGTCGATGCGGAGCCTCTGGGTGCAACAACGAGGCGAGGCAGTGGCTGTGGCCACGGCGGTGCTCGTCGGCGGCGACAGACGCGTTCGGTCCGAGCGAGAGAGAGGGAGCAGAGGAGAGAGGGCCATGGGGGAGAGTGAGCGAAGCGGTCAGCGGGATCGGGACGGCACGCGGGAGTCATCCACGCGTCCAAGGGCTCGTCGGCAAGCAGGAGGTGGCCGCGCGTGCGTCGGGCACACGCCCGCGTCCTCCTGGCACGGTGGAGAAGACGACAGGAGGCGCCAGGTGGGCTGGGCCAGCTAGCTGGGCCGGCTACAGGTAGGTGGGCCAGGTAGTCCTTCTCTCTCTCTAACCCTTTTAATTTTGTTTTCTAATTTTCTGCAACTGTTTGGCTTTATTAAAAATGCTAAAGCACTTTGTAAAATGCTGCAATAATTTATGAACACTCTATGGATTATTCTAGTGACCCACGTTTAATTTCAGCATTATTTGAGCATTTAAATTATTTATAATGTTTAAATGCCCAAATTCAAATACTTTAAGATCTAACTCAAAAATCCAGGAATGACCTATAATTATGTTCACCATTTTTGACAGAGGTTTTCACCTTTATCAGAAGTCATGAACATTTCCAAAGGGCATTCTAGGTCATTGAGAAAATATTTTATTTGGACCTAGTTTGATTGATCTGGTGCTAGGGTTTGGATCAATCCCCATTTCAAGTTTCATGAAATTTAAACATGATGCATAGATGCAATGCCACAAGTTACAAGCAAACTCTAGGGCTGTGACAACTCACCCCCACTAAACAAGAATCTCGTCCCGAGATTCAAGTCGTGAGGTAAGAAGAAAGGAAGTCACAAACTATCGTGATCTTCTCGATCCAAGTTGCATCTCACAAGAACGTTGATTCGATCACCATCTTTGACTCGACGTCTTGCTCTGAGAACTCCAGTTATCATGACAATGAGAGGAGAAGGAGACTCTAGAAGGATCGATCTTCTCGAGGATCGAACAACTCAGGATTAACTCACAGAATGAGAAATAGCAACATCTCTCGAGCTGAGGCATGAAACATACATCCAGGGGGATGGAGTGTAACAGATGACGAAGGTTCACTATGTAGACACGATTTCCACACTTAAAAAGGTGGTGAACGGTTGTCCACGTAGCGAGGAGTTGAGTTGCCATGATACCATAACGAGACATCTTAAGGAAATTGACCCGCAGAAAATTTCCCTTAAGTGGCAAAAAGAATTACTTTTGATATAGAGATCATTGAGACTCTTTATACCAGCTTAAGGCAATCACAATCGATCATTTGAAGGAGTTCGAAAGAATGACATACTCGGACTAGAATGGGTGATGTGGACTACCTTGTTGAAGACAACGCAATGGATGATTTTGCTTATCATCGGAAATGGATGGTAGGACCACTTTTGAAGATGATCATAAACAATAGTTACTGAGGTGCAAGCTGGAAACAAAATGCAAATGCTGGGAATGATTCTGGTAACTGGGAATAACTCAGTTAGAGTGATTCCACCATTTGAATGGTTATAGCTTATCGGGGAAACTATGAGCACAAGAATCCCTAAGGAACAACTTATAGAATAAGCCGCATGAAATCCTCGTGGAGAAGATGGACAAATTGCCCAATCAAGATACTATAGTGATAGATCCTCCGGCTAGGTGCGTCGGCCAGAACATCAACCTTGTCGGGACCTACATCATAGATCTTGGAAAAGTTCCAACGATCATATCTGCCTGAGATTCAGATCTGGTTGGTAACGGAACATTTCAGATAGCATGTCTGGAAAAGAAATTTTTGCAACACAAATCGACGAGATGATGTTGCGAGATTCTCAAGAAATGAACTACGATAGCAATCTCCAAAACATGAGCTGATTCTTCTACGTACATGTGAACATGATGTTCAGGACAAGCATGATCACGTAGAAGTCTTACAACAAAACACTACCGAGTTCAGGTGGGGAACCATTATCGAGGATATCAAAGTCCTTGTATAAGTCTTGCTCTTAAGAAGGAGCTTCTTTTCCTTGAACAAATCAATCAGTGGCTTGGTGTGCTAGGGAATACATATGGAGTGGAGGTAATTAATCTACCAAACCATAGAATACTTTGCATGTATGCATGACTGATTTGGGATGATTCCCGAGGAACAAAAACAATCTTTCTCGAACTCACGGCGGCAACTTGCACCAAATGCACATGAATTCGAGGAAGTCACTCCTTCCATCCAAGCATAAGCTTCATGAACGGAGCACGAAGGCATTGCTTATAAAATTTTCAACACTAGGTTGATGTTCAGCATGAATCATGGGGGAGACAAAATGCTGCTGATTGGCTCAATAGCAACTCATCGGAATTTCCATATCACTGGACTTCCACCATCATGTGAACACGGTGATAGTATTGGACAGACCAAAAGATATAATGGTGTATGCTCGAGGAATCAACCACGAGAAAGACAACATTACGAACATCATTGGTTCTGATTTGATTTGACGATAGCCCATACTCAAGTCAAAGTTTGTTAAGACAATAGGTTCAACAACTGATCATGAGGACCAATCGATGAAGATATCATCTTTCTTCAACACACACTCAAAATATATCCCTTAAAATGAACTAAGTCGGACAAGCTTTTATCTTCCAACTCTCCAAGTTGTTGTTTGGCTTAACCAACTAGCTCAGGGATATCCAACGCGGATTCTTGGAGAAGGGGTGGTTTACAGGAAAACCAACTTGATCACGAACTCAACATAGCGGTCAGGTGACAACCTGGTGATACTTCCGAGAAGATAATCAGAAGATCACGAACCACCGATATGTTACTAAGCTCGAGAACAATCTTGCTTCTCAGGCAAGATGATATGATCAAATAAGCAAGAATTGGCACAATCCTAACTCCTTGATCGAAGAGTGCACTAGGAAAAACAGACTAGGTAGCACGATCAATCGCAGGATGGTGATTCAGTAACCAACACACTACGAATGAGATGTTCATCCATCAACCACTAAGCAACATGGTTGCTAGGGGTATTGATTTCACACATCATGATTCACTTGTCGGCATTCCGGTTACGACAACACGGGACCGAGGAATGGACAATGATGGCGAGAAGTATCACTACGTCAAGAATTCATGAGAAATGGTGCAAGTCTCATGACAATCCTGACATAAAGGGGGTAATACTCCGAGGTAGAACAGAATCAAAAGCTGGATTGGCATTTGATTTGCGGATTACAACTGCTTTGCCCCAATCCTGGGTATGGATGAGGTACTGGAGTGTGTTTCTCCAAGTCATTCTGGATAGAATGGCTTGACGGACCACTAGAGTAATAGGCATCGATGAATGAATGCACGCATACTCTTGACTAGCAATTGATAGACGAGGGTCAGAATACAATTAAAGAGGGACAACCCAAGAGAACATATGATTTTCTGAGTTGTGGATGCATGGACTAGCATGTCGAACGAGTTCAACATATTTCTTCCAGATAACCCATGCAGAAAGGTTGAACTGGCAGAGTCACAATATAGAGAGAATAACTCATCAAGAGCACTCTGGTTGTGATCTTTTGGTTCAACGAGGAACTGCTGCCATAAGTAGTTCATGGTATTTGGAAGAACGATATACCACGAACCTCGAGGCTATCACAAGGTTACTAATATCCTGAAGGGACTAGCAAACACTATCAACATGGAGTAGGTGGAGTGAATCTCGGGTTCAAAACCCAGTACTAGAATACCTACTAGCTAAATTGCATCAAGGGATGCTTTCGAGAATGTTGGCCAGAATGATCACACTCGGAACACAATACATGGCTAGATTACTAGGTGATACTCTAGACATCTAGGGTCATAATAATAGCTCCAACATATATGTCGAGGCAATAGAATACCTCAACTCAGCAATTAGTGTGATTAACCTGGCCCAAAGGAACATCAAAACCAGAGGAAAAGGATTTGCAAGTGTATCAGATTGTTTAGAAACCTGGGATGACTCTGACAGCATAACGGCTGTAAATGCTCAAAAAGTTTTGGAGACATACTACAAAAATGGTGGCATAGCCACTCAGAAGCACAATATCAAGGTTTCGAGATCAACAGTTAACATACTGAAGTAATAGGAACTGAAACGAGGCTTAAGTCCAACAATCTTACAAGTCTACAGATTAGTAACACGTGATCCTGATAGAAAGAGGAGATAGCCTAGTTCCTTAACCCCGTAGGAAAGATAGGATGACTCAGATCAGAAGGTCATAAGGTAAAGGAGTAAAAAGATCCTTACGTTCCCATCCCACAATCAATTCCCCTACATATAACTAAAACATTTCTAGACTCAACTTCGACCAGTTTGGCTTGGTAATCCTACAGGCAGTCAAGCTCTGATACCAAAGTTGTCAGGACCCCGACTCAATGCCACATTGATCTAGCATGTAACACCTCATATTACTTTGCGGCCTCACGCACGGTATTCCCACGGGTGTCGCCTTACCTTTGCTCGGGACCGTTTGCGCCTTTTGGCACACGTATATGATAGTGTCGCTAGCATCCATATGATAAGGAGCCCGGGCTAACATGGCTAGTCGTAAACCCAAAGTGGCACAGACTTACAGGGACAGGCATCCATGACCCAGCATCGAACGTCTCGGTCATCAGCGAGTGAATCCGGGCTGTAGCACTGGGCTAGCAGGACTCCGGTAGACTGGGCTGTAGTGGGCTAACATGACTCCGATATTCACCATATGACATTTCCCCGAAGGGACAGACACAGGAACAAAGAAGGACACATGCCAGCCAGCCTAAGTGTTTCGGAGCAGTAGCAAGCTACCAGGGCTCAGTGGAAGCACTAGGAGACATTTCCGATAAGAGAGGCTACCAAGGATAAACAACTAGATAGTCAGATCCCACACAAACCAAGCATTTCAATAACATACACACAATATGCTCGATATGTGCAATACAACATGGCATCACAACATGACTCTACAACTCAAGTATTTATTCATTAGGCTCCGAGGAGCGAGATATTACAAACATGGGTCTCACGACCCAACATTCAGAGCATACAAGTCAAAGCACAAGCAGAAGCTTATCATGTCTGAGTACAGACGTCTACAAATGAAAAAGGCTTAGAAGCCTGACTATTCACCAGATCCTACCGAGGGCACAAGATCATAGCTGAGGTAACAAGCTAAACATCGAAGACCACGCGGAACTACTAGAGAGACTGACGTCTCTCTACAAAAACATAAAATAGGCAAACGTGAGTACAAATGTACCCAGCAAGACTTACATCAGATCTAGCTACATATGCATCATTATCAACAAAGGGATGGTGGGGTTTAACTGCAGCAAGCCAGCTTTGACTCGGTGGCTATCCTCAACTACGACTGCAAGTAACTCTTTTGAGGTGGCGCACACGAGTCCACATATTCACCATATCAATACACCACTATGGATCCGCTCCCGTTTCCCTACGAGAAGGCCATCCATAGCACTCACGCTTATCTTGTGCATTTTAGAGTATCCACTTTCACTTGTCTATGAACTATAATAGGCAACCCAGAAGTCCTTTACCGTGGACGCGACTATTCGAATAGATGATGTTAACCCTGCAGGGGTGTACTTCGTCATACATGTTTCCACCACTTAGCGTCTGCACACGACATGTGCTCGGCAGACTTCAAGCGAAAGCCGGCGTGGGTGTAGACCACGACCTACATAAACACTCAAGTCTCTAGTCCAGGTTTATCGCCTATTCAGGTTCCATCCGCAGGGAGTCCGGCCGAAGTTTCCACATACGGCCCCGAACGATGTGTGCAGGGTTCCCGAGACACCAAATGGGCGCCCGGTACACCGTGCCACGTACCTACCACATCACAGCCCACCCCTCCGGTCAGCGCTGCGCACGGCCTCCAGCATACTACAAACACCAGAAACTACTTGCAACTCCTGGACAGAGGACAAGGGTGATTAAGAAGTTGAGCGGAGTCATATTTCAGGGCCCAATGCATGGTAGTAGTTGTTTCATGGATCACAAACACAGAACTCAGTTCCTGAGGACGGCTTCAATGAGACAACCCACCATGTACTCCTACATGGCCTCTCACCGCTACCTTTACCAAATCATGTTCACGCACTTAGCTCACACACAGTAGGACATGTTCACACACCTCTGATTCATCCCCGATGAATCAGACCTGACTCAACTCTAAGCAGTAGCAGGCATGACAAACAAGCATGAATGAGTTGGCACAATAGGGCTCAAACAACTCCTACTCATGCTAGTGGGTTTCATCTATTTACTGTGGCAATGACATGTCATGTAGAGGATAAAGGGGTTCAGCTGCCGCAGCAAGTAACAGATGAATCGTTGTTGTCCTAATGCAGTAAAAGAGAGCAGGAGCGAGAGAGTAGGATTGTATCAGAATGAACAAGGGGGTTTTGCTTGCCTGGCACTTCTGAAGATAGTATAGCTCTTCATCGGTGTCATCGATTCATCGTCGAAACATCGTCTACTGAGAGGGGACAAATACCGGCAAACAAGGAATAACACAATCAATGCAATGCACAATATGATGCATGATCATGACATGGCAAAATGAGTGTGTTGGGCTAATGCAACTAACAACATGTTAAATGAAGTTAGTTTGAACCCTAGGCTCAAATTCAAACTCCACATGTGCTTATTTAAATGACAACTATGCAAATTGCCATATACAACAACCTTAGGTTGTTCAAACATGCATGAAAATGGTACAGATGGAAAGGTTGGATTTTTCTAATCATTTCTCATATATAATTTATTTCATTTTGAGTTACGGTTAAATTTATATGATTTTTAGAAGTTAATAATATTTTCTGGAATTTCCTGAATAGAAATAAATCCAGAAATTACATTATTGCATCAGCATTACGTCATGCTGACCTCAACAGGTCAACAGGCGCCATCCAGGTCAAACCTGACCAGTGGGGTCCACTGGTCAGTGACCCAGTGCCGATTACAACGGCTGACACGTGGGACCAGGTCAACGGCCACGTCAGCAGGGTCAAAGTTGACACATGGGTCCCACTGGGTTAAGGACTAATCTAAACCGAAAAATAACTTAAACTAAACTGGCACAGGGCCCACATGGCAGTGTCTCTAGGGGTGTTTAGCGGAGTCATTAGCGCTAATTAAGCCGGGATTAGGCGGGCGGCTAATCGCCGGCGAGGTCAGAGGCGGCGGTGGGGCTCGGGGTTGGGCGACGGGGCACGGTTCGAGCCGCGGCTAGGCGCGTTGGAGTGCCCTCGCCGGCGCGCGTCGTTTGGTGGTGCTAGCCGGGCCTGTGGTGGCCGGAGGCGACGGCTACGAGCTCGGCAGCGGCGGTCGGCATTTGGTCACAGGTGGTGCGGCGGCTACGGCGTCCAACAGAAAGAACGGAGAGGGGAAGGAGGAGCAGAAGCTTACGGCGGTTGTAGCAGGCGTCAAAGCGGGCTCGGGGAAGCTCGGGAGGTGGCGAATCGACGGCGACAATCTCCGGTGGCCGACGAGGGAAACAACAGCGGTGGCGGCGTTGCAGCGTGTCCGGGACCTCGTGGCTTGGTGGAGAGGAAGAGGGGGTCGAGGCGGACCCTCTGGGCGCAACAACGAGGCGAGGCAGTGGTTGTGGCCACGACGGTGCTCATCGGTGGCGACGGACGCGTTCGGTCCGGGCGAGAGAGAGGGAGCAGAGGAGAGAGGGCCATGGGGGAGAGTGAGTGAAGCGGTCAGCGGGATCGGGACGGCACGCGGGAGTCGTCCACGCGTCCAGGGGCTCGTCGGCAAGCAGGAGGTGGCCGCGCGTGCGTCGGGCACACGCCCGCGTCCTCCTGGCGCGGTGGAGAAGACGACAGGAGGCGCCAAGTGGGCTGGGCCAGCGAGCTGGGCCGGCTACAAGTAGGTGGGCCAGGTAGTCCTTCTCTCTCTCTCTAACCCTTTTAATTCTGTTTTCTAATTTTCTGCAACTGTTTGGCTTTATTAAAAATGCTAAAGCACTTTGTAAAATGCTGCAATAATTTATGAACACTCTATGGATTATTCTAGTGGCCCACGTTTAATTTCAGCATTATTTGAGCATTTAAATTATTTATAGTGTTTAAATGCCCAAATTCAAATACTTTAAGAACTAACTCAAAAATCCAGGAATGACCTATAATTATGTTCACCATTTTTGACAGAGGTTTTCACCTTTATCAGAAGTCATGACATTTCCAAAGGGCATTCTGGGTCATTGAGAAAATATTTTATTTGGACCTAGTTTGATTGATCTGGTGCTAGGGTTTGGATCAATCCCAATTTCAAGTTTCATGAAATTTAAACATGATGCATAGATGCAATGCCACAAGTTACAAGCAAACTCTAGGGCTGTGACAACTATAGAAGACTAAATGATGGTTGAGTATGTGGACTTGCCTAAAGGCTCCAATACGTGAACCTTCCTGAAAAGATGATAAATTGTAGTTGCAAAGTTGACTAAGAACATAGTTTGTTAGTTTCCAATAAAGTTTATGCTTTATACTTTGATGTTGTGATGAATTGTCACTTGTTCATGAGAAGTCTATGATAAAAGTTCTATGGTAAGTATTATGTTAAAGCTTGTTGCTGTTATAATAAGTCACATGATGCTGCCATGTCCGTATTTTTGTTTTTATCGACACCTCTCTCTCTCTAAGCATGTGGACATGTTTTTCAATTTCAGTTTTTGCTTGACGACAAGCGAGGTCTAAGCTTGGGAGAGTTGATACGTCCATTTTGCATCATGTTTTCCCACTATTATTTATGTTGTTTTATTGTATAATAATGCTTTTTAGAGTAATTCTAATGCCTTTTCTCTCATAATATGCAAGGTATGCACAAAGGGGGAGAATTCTGGCAGCTGGAAATCTGGACCTAAAAAAGCTACGTCAAGCTACCTATTCTGCACAACTCCAAATGAGCTGAAACTTCCCAATGATTTTTATGGGATATTTAAGAATTATTGGAGCAAATAAGTACCAAAGGGGTGCCACCAGGTGGTCACAACCCACCAGGGCGCGCCAGGAGGCCCAGGCGCGCCCTCGTGAGTGCTGCACTCCTCGGCCCACCTTCGATGCCCATCTTCTGGTATATAAGTCATTTTGACCTAGAAAAAATCAGAGGAGGACTTTCGGAACGAAGCACCGCCACCTCGAGGCGGAACTTCGGCAGGAGCACGTTTGCCCTCCGGTGGAGCGATTCCGCCAGGGGAACTTCCCTCCCGGAGGGGGAAATCATCATCATCATCATCACCAACAACTCTTCCATCTTGGGGAGGGCTATCTTCATCAACATCTTCAACAACACCAACTCCTCTCAAACCCTAGTTCATCTCTTGTGTTCAATCTTTGTACCAAAACTATAGATTGGTGCTTGTGGGTGACTAATAGTGTTGATTACATCTTGTAGTTGATTACTGTATGGTTTATTTGGTGGAAGATTATATGTTCAGATCCATTATGCTATTTAATACCCCTCTGATCTTGAGCATTATTATCATTTGTGAGTAGTTACTTTCGTTCTTGAGGTCATGGGAGAAATCATGTTGCAAGTAATCATGTGAACTTGGTATGTGTTCGATATTTTGATGATATGTATGTTGTCATTTTCTTAGTGGTGTCATGTGAACGTCAACTACATGACACTTCACCATATTTGGGCCTAAGGGAATGCATTATGGAGTAGTTATTAGATGGTGGGTTGCGAGAGTGACAGAATCTTAAACCCCAATTTATGCGCTATTCCGTAAGGGACCGATTGGATCTAAAAGTTTAATGCTATGGTTAGAATTTATTCTTAATACTTTTATTGTAGTTGCGGATGCTTGCGAGAGGGTTAATCATAAGTAGGAGGTTTGTTCAAGTAAGGATAGCACCTAAGCACCGGTCCACCCACATATCAAATTATCAAAGTATCGAACACGAATTAAGCCAACATGATGAAAGTGACTAGATGAAATTCCCGTGTACCCTCAAGAACACTTTGCTTATCATAATAGACCGTTTTGGCCTGTCCTTTGCCTCAAAAGGATTGGGCTACCTTGCTGCACTTTTGTTACTACTATCGTTACTTGCTCGTTACAAATTATCTTGCTATCAAACTACTCCGCTAGTTACAGTTTTAGCACTTGCAGACATTACCTTGATGAAACCGCTTGTCATTTCCTTCTTCTCCTCGTTGGGTTCGACACTCTTACTTATCGAAAAGGCTACAATTGACCCCAGATACTTGCGGGTCATCAATCCTCTGCATCAGCATGAGCCGTCAACCAGTAAAACCCATGACGAAAAGCTTTAGCCACCAAAGATTTAGAGCCGGCATGATGACCACGATCACCTTCATGAATCTCTCGTAAAATTTCACAGCCCTCCTTTGGAGAAGCACATCATTGGAACATGTCTGTTACACTGCATCGGTGTAACTCGCCATGGACAATAGTTATAGACTTAGACCTCCTGGTGATCTGTCTTGCCAAAGTTTCATCCTCTGGTAACTCGCCCCGGGTCATATAAGCCAAGTAGGGGAGTGTCCAATCAGGAATAGCATGGAGAGCCGCCACCAGCTGCACCTCCAGGTCAGGGACAACAGTATCCTCCTCAGATGGCAACTTCACCGAAGGGCTGTGTAATACATCAAGGAACAGATTGGGAGGCACCGGTTTATGCTGAGACCCAAGCCGGGACAACGCACCAGCCGCCTCATTTTTTTCCCCGATCAAGGTGATCCACCTGATAACCTTTAAAATGACCAGCAATATTATCAACTGCCCAGCGATAAGCCATCATGAGCGGGTCTTTAGAGTCCCACTTGCCAGAAACTTGTTGTGCCACGAGGTCTAAGTCACCCAGGCACCTAACCTGGCTCAAATTCATCTTTTTAGCCATATGAAGGCCATGAAGTAAAATTTCATACTCAGCTAAATTGTTAGTACAAGGAAACATTAGCCTTAAAACATAGCAAAAATTGACACCTCGTGGGGAAGTGAAAATAACTCCAGCCCCCGAGCCTTCCAACTGTCTGGACCCATCAAAGTGGATTGTCTAATATGTGTTGTCAGGTTTCTCCTCGGGTGTTTGCAACTCTGTCCAATCATTGATGAAATCTACCAAATCTTGAGACTTAATGGTTGTTCTTGGCACATACTTCAAGTTATGAGGCCCAAGCTCAATTGCCCACTTAGCAACCCGGCTCGTGGCTTCTCTATTTTGAATAATATATCCTAAGGGAGCAGAGCTGACCATGGTGATAGGATGACCAAGAAAATAATGCTTCAGCTTGCGACTTGCCATGAACACCCCAAAGACTAGTTTCTGCCAATGTGGATATTGTTGCTTGGATTCCATCAAGACCTCACCGACATAATAAGCCGACCGCTGAACTGGGTACTCCTTTCCCACCTCCTTGCACTGTACCACAACTGCTACGCCGACCGCCTTGTTATTAGCCGCCACGTACAGGAGCAAAGGCTCTTTATCAATTGGAGCAGCAAGGATGGGCGGCTCAGCTAATTGTTTTTTAGCGCCTCAAACGCCTCGTTGGTAGTATCACTCCAGAAAAAGTGATATGTGTTCTTCATCATCTGGTAGAGGGGAATTGCCTTCTCTCCCATGCGGCTTATGAACCGGCTCAAAGCCGCAATACGAACCGCCAGACGCTGGACGTCATTGACACACGCTGGCTTAGAAAGCAAGGTGGTAGCCTTGATCTTCTCCGAGTTAGCTTTGATGCCCCTTTCTGAGACCAGAAAACCCAGCAGTTTACCTGCAGGTACACCAAAGACGCACTTGGCCAGGTTAAGCATCATTTTTTATAGGCCCAGAGGTTGTCAAAAGTCTATTTCAAATCATCCACGAGTTTCCTTCTTCCTAGACTTAACCATAATATCATCCACTTAAGCATGGACACTGCGTCCAATCTGACTGTGAAAACAATTCTGAACACAACGCTTATAAGTCGCCTGGGCACTCTTGAGCCCAAAAGGCATTGAAACATAACAGAAAGCTCCAAAAGGGGCGATGAAGGTCGTCTTCTCTTGGTCTATAACTGCCATCTTGATCTGAGGATAACTAGAATAAGCATCTAGGAAACATAAACTCTCACAACCCGTCGTTGCATCAAGGATCTGGTTGATACGGGGGAGAGCAAATGGATCAGCTGGACAAGCCTTGTTAAGATCCGTGTAATCAACACACATACGCCATGTGCCATTTTTCTTAAGTACAAGCACAGGGTTAGCCAACCACTCAGGGTGAAAAACTTTCATGATACACCCAGCTGCTAAGAGCCGGGCCACCTATTCTCCAATCGCCTTACGTCTCTCTTCATTGAAATGATGGAGGAACTGTTTGACTGGCTTAAACTTAGGATCCACATTAAGAGTGTGCTCAGCAAATTCTCTCGGTACACCTGGCATGTCGGAAGGTTTCCATGCAAAGATGTCCCGATTCTACGGATGAACTAAATGAGCGTGGTTTCCTATTTAGGATCCATATTAGCCCCCACTGTGAATTGCTGAGATGAGTCGCCAGGGACAAAATCCACTTGCTTAGTATCATCAACTTTAAGCTTCAATAGAGGGTCCTGCTCGGTTGTGGGTTTCTTCAGAGGAGTCATATAAGCCGGGTCAACATTGTCTTTATAAAACTTGAGCTCTTTAGTGGCGCCGGTCGACTCAGCATAAGCAGCATCTCCTTCCTCACACTCCAAAGCAATTTTCCGATCACCATGGACTGTAATTGTAACTTTTTGCCCTGACATCTTAAGCTGTAAATAATCATAGCAACGGCGAGCCATGAACTTGGCATAAGGCGGTCGTCCAAACAAAGCATGATACAGACTCTTGATTTTAACCACCTCAAACCACTGTGTCTCTGCCCTGTAGTCTGATACGTCTCCAACGTATCTATAATTTTTTATTGTTCCATGTTGTTTTATTATCAATCTTGGATGTTTTATAATCATTTTATAGTCATTTTATATCATTTTTTGGTACTAACCTATTGACATAGTGACAAGTGCCAGTTGTTGTTTTCTGTATGTTTTTTACATTGCGAGAAATCAATATCAGATGGAGTCCAAATGCCACGCCAATTTACAATAATTTTTTATGGGCCATAAGGAACACAACGGGCCCTAGTTGCACCTGGGGGAGTCCCAAGGAGGGGACAACCCACCAGGGCGCGCCAAGAGGCCCAGGCGCGCCCTGGTGGGTTGTGCCCACCACGGGTGCCCCCTGGACCGACTCTTTGCTCTATAAATACCCCAATATTCCAGAAACCCTAGGGGAGTTGACGAAATTTTCATCCAGCCGCCACAGAGTCCAGAACCACGAGATCCAATCTAGACACCATCACAGAGGGGTTCACCACTTCCATTGGCGCCTCTCCGATGATGTGTGAGTAGTTCTTTGTAGACCTTTGGGTCCGTAGTTAGTAGCTAGATGGCTTCCTCTCTCTCTCTCTCTTGATTATCAATACAATGGTCTCTTGGAGATCCATATGATGTGAGTCTTTTGGCGGTGTGTTTGTTGGGATCTGATGAACTTCGAGTTTATGATCAGTTATATCTTTTTATATCCATGAAAGTTATTTGAGTTCTTTGATCTCTTGTATGTGTGATCTCTTATAACCTCATATTTATTCTCCGATATTTGGTTTTTGTTTGGACAACTTGATCTATTTATCTTGTAATGGGAAGAGGTGTCCGGTAGTGGGTTCAATCTTACGATGCTTGATCCCAGTGAGAGAAAGGGAACCGACACGTACGTATTGCTGCTACTAAGGATAAAAAGACGGGATCCATATCTGCCGCAATAGATTAACGGATCTTGTCTACATCATGTCATCGTTCTTATTGCATTACTCCATTTTTCCATGAACTTAATACACTATATGCATGCTGGATAGCGGTCGATGTGTGGAGTAATAGTAGTACATGCAGGCAGGAGTCGGTCTACTAATCTTGGACGTGATGCCTATGTAATGATCATTGCCTAGATATCGTCATGATTATTTAAAGTTCTATCAATTGCTCAACAGTAATTTGTTCACCCACCATTTGATATTTTTCTCGAGAGAAGCCACTAGTGAAACTTACGGCCCCCGGGTCTTCTTTCTCATATATTTACCTTGCGATCTACTTTTTCCTTGCGTTTATTTTCAGATCTATTAAACCAAAAAATACAATAATACCTTGCTGCAATTTATTTGTTCTGCGATCTATTTATCCTATCTACAAATTTACCTCACGTCCTTCACCTATCTTGAGGCGCCGTACCCTGAAAGGGATTGACAACCCCTTTAACACGTCGGGTTGCGAGGTGTTGTTCTTTTTGTGCAGGGGTTGTTTATGTTGTGTTGCATGGTTCTCCTACTGGTTTGATAACCTTGGTTTCATATCTGAGGGAAATACCTACCACCGTTGTGCTGCATCATCCCTTCCTCTTTGGGGAAATATCGATGTAGCTTCAAGCGAGATCAAAAGGAAATTTTGGCGCCGTTGCCGGGGAGGATCTTCAACATAACCAGGTTCCTAATCACAAATCTCATCTGCTTGCAATTTACATTATTTGCCTCTCGTTTTCCTCTCCCCCACTTCACAAAAAAATTTGCCATTTTACTCGCCTCTCTTTTTCCGTTCACCGTTTTCTTGCCGGATTTTTTTGTGTGTGTTTTTATTTGCGTAGTCATGATGCCTCAAAGAAAATATTATGATGTTCCTTACCCAAATATTTTGCTTGAAATTGAGAAAAGTACTAAGGAATATATGACTACACAATTTGAGCATAATAAATATTTTACTGGAGAACTTAAGGAACACTCCATTATGTTAGAAGCTATAACGAAACAACTTGATGATATTAGTAGAGAAGTTTGCAATCTTCAATCTAAGTATGCTTTTGCTGAAAGTCTGTTGGGAAAAATATCCGATGCACAAGCCACTTTAGTGAATCAAATGGCCGCTAAACCAATCTCGTTAGAAGATAAAAGTGATGAAGATCTTAAAATGATTGGTGTTTCTTCTAGTGATTCCCTGTTTAGTAAAATTAAGATTGATGAAAAAGGGATTGGAGAAGAGTCAACTTTAGGTAGAAGGCGTCCCAATATTTCGGAGGGTGAAAATTTTATTGATAAAAGTGGGTTTGAAGAGGTCAAAACTTTAACTAGTGATGTGCCCACTCTTTTGGATTGCAAATACTTTAATTACGATAGTTGCTATTTGATTGATTGTATTTCTTTGTTGCAATCCATGATAAATTCACCCCATGCTTGTGAACAAAATAAAGCTTTTTACTAAACATATTGTTGATGCTATGATGAAAGCTTTTGAAGAAAAATTGGAATCAGAAGTTTCAATTCCTAGAAAATTGCACGATGAATGAGAACATACTATCAAAGTCAAGATAAAAAATTATGAATGTTTTGCTTTATGTGACTTGGGTGCTAGTGTTTCCACAATTCCGAAATCTTTATATGATGTGCTTGGTCTTACCGATATTGAAGAATTCTCTTTAAATTTGCACTTAGCGGATTCTACTATTAAAAATCCTATGAGAAGAATTAATGATGTTCTTATTCTTGCAAATGGAAATTATGTTCCCAAAGATTTTATTGCTCTTGATATTGGTTGCAATTCGTCTTGTCCAACTATTCTTGGTAGATCATTTTTACGCACTATTAGTGCAGTGATTGATATAAAAAAGAAGGCAATATTAAGTTCCAATTTCCTTTGAGGAAGAGTATGGAACACTTTCCTAGAACAATAATTAAGCCACCATATGAATCAATCATGAGGGCATTTTATGGATCTAGAACCAAAGATGACAAAACTTAGATCCTTGCTTTATGCCTAGCTAAGGGCGTAAAAACTATAGTGCTTGTTGGGAGGCAACCCAATGAATAAAATTTATTTTTCTTTTTGCTTTTTGTTCTTGAGTGTTAGAACAATTATGCTACTGTTATGATTGTGTTTTTGTAATTAGTGTTTGTGCCAGGTAAAGCCTTTAGGATCTTCTGGGGTGATAGTTGTTTGATCTTGCTAAAAAGACAAAAACTTTGCGCTCACAAAAATAATTCTCATAAATCACAGAAAAGAGTTTTTGCCTTGATTCCCTTTTCAGAAGATTAATATACAAATTATGCTAGTCGTCCTAATTTTGTAGAATTTTTGGAGTTACAGAAGTATTTGAAAGTTCCAGATTACTACAGACTGTTCTATTTTGACAGATTGTGTTTTCTTTGTGTTGTGTGCTTATTTTGATGGCTCTATGGTTTTCTTTGATGAGTTTTTGCCATGGAAAAGTTGGAATATAGTATATATAACACAAAAACAAAATAATAATTGGTTTGACACAGCACTTATAGTAGTGGTTTGCTTTCTTTTACTGACGGAACTCACAAGGGTTTTGTTGAGTTTTGTGTGATTGAAGTTTTCAAGTTTTGGGTTATCTTACGATGGATGAAAGAAGGATAGAAGAGCCTAAGCTTGGGGATGCCCCGGAATCCCAAGCTATTATCCAAGAATGAGCAACCAACTAAGCTTGGGGATGCCACTCGGTATATTACTCGAGACTATATTTTTATTTGTCACATGATATGTGTTTTGCTTGGAGCGTCTTGTATGATATGTGTCTTTGCTTGTTTTATTTTGTGTTTTAAGTCATCATTCCTCGCTGGAAACACATATTTGAGAGAGCCAAAATTATGTCATGAATTGTCAGAATTGCTCTCTATGCCTCACTTAAATTTTTATGAGCAATGGACTTGCTCTAGTGCTTCACATATATCTTTTTGAGCACGGTGTGCTTAGTATTTTTGAAGAAATGCTCTCTTGATTCACTTAGATTTATTTGTGAGTTAGTAAAATTTTGAAGAAATTCTCTCTTGCTTCACTTAAATTATTTTGAGAGAAATAAAATATGTTACACTCATGATCTTCACTTATATTTGTTTGAGCTTATGAAAAGCAACACATGAAAATTAGTCCCAAAGTGATAGATATCCAAGAAGGATAAAGAAAGAAAAAAATGTAATGAAGATCATTGGACAAAATAAACTTGATTCTTAGTAATAGTTTTGAGATGTGATATGTGAGTTATGTTGGTGAGTAATTGTACTCTAGTAAGAATATTGGTGTTAAGGTTTGTGATTCCCTATGCATGCACAAAAGTCAATAATCATGCAATGAAAATTATATCCTACTTGTGGTGCATTATTTGGTGTTAATTATGCTTAATTCTTGCTTATGAGATTATTCGTTTCTTGGTTGGTCGCATCTCAATCTTTTTGCTAGCCTTCATTTTGCACCAAGTATGACCTCTACTTGTGCATCCAAAATCCTTTAAACCAGTTTTGCCACATGACTCCACTATATCTACCTATATGCGGTATTCTTATGCCGTTCTAAGCAAATTTGCATGTGCCATCTCTAATTTTCAAAATGAACTTCTCTTTTGTGTGTTTGTTTCGCTCGTGGAACGGTAACAGGTAGCTAATATTTTCCATGCTAGATGTACTGTTCTCATGATGAGTGTTTATTCACTTGTCATTGCACGAGAGTAAGGCAAAGGTTTTAGGGATGCCCAGTCCGGAAATGCAAAAATGAATTTACTTTATGTTGTCAAATAATAAATTCCTTGGAAAGTGTTGGTATGGAGGGAACCCGTGGATACGGCTAGCCATGGAAAGTGAAAGTTATGGTGGAAAAAGGAATAAACTTTATTTTCTGTTTGGGAACCGCCTATGATATATCTATCATGGAAAGTGTTGGGATGCTCCAAGTCGTTTTCGTTGGTGGAATGGATACACCTCCCAAAATGTTTTTATCTCTATTTTTTCGCTTTGAGCTCTGGCACCTCTACAAATCACTACTTCCCTCCGCGAAGGGCCTTTCTTTTGCTTTATGTAATTTTTATTTTTGAAATTGAGTCTCCATCCTCTCCTATAAAAGCACCAACTAGGAGACAATATGGTCGTACTTAAGTATTGGGTGTAGCTAATACTCGAGTGTGTTTCATGAATGGATCAATGTTTGAGCATGATGGGCTAGGGATAACTTGTTTTAGCATTGATATTTTGAAAGACATGGTTGCTTGTTGATATGCTTGAGTATCTAAATTATTATGTCAAAACTAGACTATTGCTTTGAATCACATAAAAGTCCAAATGTCCATGCTATAAACAGCACTCCATATCAAAAATTCTGTTTTATCACTTACCTACTCGAGGACGAGAAGGAGTTAAGCTTGGGGATGCTGATACGTCTCCAATGTATCTATAATTTTTTATTATTCCATGTTGTTTTATTATCAATCTTGGATGTTTTATATTCATTTATAGTCATTTTATATCATTTTTTGGTACTAACCTATTGACATAGTGCCAAGTGCCCGTTGCTGTTTTTTGCATGTTTTTTACATCGCAGGAAATCAATATCAGATGGAGTCCAAATGCCACACCAATTTATGATGATTTTTTATGGGCCATAAGGAACACAACGGGCCCTAGTTGCACCTGGGGGGAGTCTCGAGGAGGGGACAACCCACTAGGGCGTGCCAGGAGGCCGAGCCGCGCCCTGGTGGGTTTTGCCCACCTCGGTGCCCCTTGGACCGACTCTTTGCTCTATAAATACCCCAATATTCCAGAAACCCTAGGGGAGTCGACGAAATTTTCGCCGCCGCAGAGTCCAGAACCACAAGATCCAATCTAGACACCATCACGGAGGGGTTCACCACTTCCATTGGTGCCTCTCCAATGATGCGTGAGTAGTTCTTTGTAGACCTTCGGGTCCATAGTTAGTAGCTAGATGGCTTCCTCTCTCTCTCTCTCTCTCTCGATTATCAATACAATGGTCTCTTGGAGATCCATATGATGTAAGTCTTTTTGGCGGTGTGTTTGTTGGGATCTGATGAACTTTGAGTTTATGATCAGTTCTATCTTTTTATATCCATGAAAGTTATTTGAGTTCTTTTATAGCCTCGTATTTCTTCTCCGATATTTGGGTTTTGTTTGGCCAACTTGATCTATTTATCTTGTAATGGGAAGAGGTGCCTGGTAGTGGATTCGATCTTACGGTGCTTGATCCCAGTGAGAGAAAGGGAACCGACACGTATGTATCGTTGATACTAAGGATAAAAAGACGGGATCCATATCTGCCGCAATAGATAAATGGATCTTGTCTACATCATGTCATCTTTCTTATTGCATGACTCCGTTTTTCCATGAACTTAATACACTATATGCATGCTGGATAGCGGTCGATGTGTGGAGTAATAGTAGTACATGCAGGCAGGAGTCGGTCTACTAATCTTGGACGTGATGCCTATGTAATGATCATTGCCTAGATATCGTCATGATTATTTAAAGTTCTATCAATTGCTCAACAGTAATTTGTTCACCCACCATTTGATATTTTTCTCGAGAGAAGCCACTAGTGAAACTTACGGCCCCCGGGTCTTCTTTCTCATATATTTACCTTGCGATCTACTTTTTCCTTGCGTTTATTTTCAGATCTATTAAACCAAAAAATACAATAATACCTTGCTGCAATTTATTTGTTCTGCAATCTATTTATCCTATCTACAAATTTACCTCACGTCCTTCACCTATCTTGAGGCGTCGTACCCCGAAAGGGATTGACAACCCCTTTAACACGTCGGGTTGCGAGGTGTTGTTCTTTTTGTGCAGGGGTTGTTTACGTTGTGTTGCATGGTTCTCCTACTAGTTTGATAACCTTGGTTTCATATCTGAGGGAAATACCTACCACCATTGTGCTGCATCATCCCTTCCTCTCTTGGTAAATACCGACGTAGCTTCAAGCGACATCATAGTCATAGTCATCAAGGAAAATTTTCCCATAGGATACGTCGACTTACCAGGCACCACACCATGGAAAACTGTGGAAGACGGCTTAAGATCCTTGTTAGTTAAATTCATCCATCGAAACGTGTCATGATACAGGATGTTGATGCTACTGCCACCATCCATAAGCACCTTTGTGAACTTATAACCACCCACTTGAGGGGCTACAACCAACGCCAGATGACCTGGATTGTCGACCCAGGGGCGGGTGATACTCCTGACTCCTTGTGATCGGTTATTCTGACCATCGAAAGTACTGGGGTACCACCGGCTCAACAGCATTGATGGCGCGCTTATGAACCTTTTGATCCCGCTTGCAGAGACTTGTGGTGAAAACATGATATTGACCTCCACTAAGCTGCTTCGGGTTACTCTGACACCCTGATTGATTACTCTGTTGCTGGTTGTTCCGACCAGACTGTTGATTGTACCCACCATGGTTACCTTGACCTTGATAACCAGAATTTGAGCCGCCGCCCCCAAAGCCGGACCCTTAGGGACCAGATCCTGACCCGCTAGGAAGCCCATTGTTATTACCATGATTCTGATTAAAGCTGTAATTTCTATATTCTCGCATGATAAAACAATCCTTCCAAGCATGGGTGGCCGGCTTATTAGGCAGACTATGTTTCAGGCAAGGTTCATTCATCATTGCTTCAGTATTAAAGTTTTTCCCTCCAAAGGACAGCTTACCATTACCATTGCGGCGCTGGTTTTTAGACCTGGCGTTGGTATTAGCTACTAGATCTGATTCGCCATCCGAGTGTCTTCACTTACCACCATTGCCTTGGTTATTTCCATTGCCCCTGCCACATTCTGCTGCTGGCCCTTACCATTTCCACTCTTCTTGCCTTTGTTTGACTTCTTGTCATCAGATCCAGGGTCCTTGGTGGTGTCAGAGTCGGCATATCTAATGAGAGCCGCCATGAGCTCACCCATGTCATTACATAACACTTGAGCCGTCAAAGCTTCTGCTTAAGGAGGGTGAAATGACAGTTCTTATCCAAGACTAGGACCGTTTGGTTCACCGCAATACTATCTGATGAGTGAATAATTGCAGAGACCCGCCGCGCCCAATGATGGGCCGACTCATCCTCACGCTGCATGCAGTTATCCAGATCAATAATCATTAGAGGTTGTTTGCGTGTCCCTTGAAAATTCTTAATGAACCTGTAAGTGCATCTAGTCACTACAAAAAAAGACACATCCGTGACATTTTGGGCCGAACGAAAAAAAATTCTGTCATACATATGACACTTCTATGACGATAATTGTGACAAAACCCGGTATCATCATAGATGTGGTGGGCTCCTACTTCTATGACAAAATCATGACAAAAAATGGGCTTTTCGTCCTGGGCGGGCCGGAGACGCAGCTACATGACATTCTTTGGGCCGTCCATGACAGAAAAAACCATGGTAGAAGTGAGGGGGAGGAAAAATTTCGGGGAGTTGCCGGTTACGATGGGAGGTCGGGGGTGGAGCGATGCGCGTTTCTATCGTACAGGTACGCGCGTGTGTGCGAGGCGTTGGCTCTAACTGAACCCGAGTGAGGCGTTGGGCTCTAACTGAACCCGAGTGATAGCATTGCAGGCTACGCGTTACTGAACCCGAGCGATCGATCGATGGCTGTTAAATGAACCCAATGGAGCGATTCCTTCGCTACTGCTGCTAACTAAAGTCAATCGATGCTGCCTTTGGGATGAATAGTGAGTGTTGCGGGGGGGTTGGATGAACAGTGAGCGGTGGCGTTGCCTCTGGATGAACAGGAACCCGTGGTGTGGAGGGCTGGATGAACAGTAGACGGTGGAGGGGTGGTTGAACAGGACCCCGTGGTGTGGAGGGCTGGATGAACAGTAGGCGGTGGAGGGGTGCCCGTGGAGGGGTGGTTGAGCAGGACCCCGTGTTGTGGAGGGCTGGATGAACAGTAGATGGTGGAGGGGTGGTTGAACAGTAGCCGGTGGAGTAGCGCGTGGTGGAGGCTGGATGAACAGGAGCCCGTGGAGGCTGGAGGAGGTCGACGGTAGCCCGTGGAGGCTGGAGGAGGTCGACAGT
>NC_057795.1:187827985-187837582 GCF_018294505.1 Triticum aestivum | reverse complement strand
GTTTCGACCGTAGGAGGTCTGTTTCATTCGTTTTGCAGTACGCCACACACCTCCCAATCAACAGGACCCCCGTTTCGACCGCAGGAGGTCCGTTTCGTCCATTTTGTGGTACGCCACACACCTCCCGATCAACAGGACCCCCGTTTCGACCATAGGAGGTCCGTTTCCTCCGTTTTGCGGTATGCCAGACCCCTCCCAATGAACATGATCTGGTTTCGTATGTGGCCGGTCGAACACAAGGCTGTTTCCTCCGTTGTGCGGTACGCCAGGCCTCGTTTCCATCGCCTATTCCGTCCAAGCCCTCCCGATGAACACGACCATGCATTCTGTTCCGACCTAGCCGGTTTGGCTCCCCATGAACACGACGACGATGTTGTTTCTCCGTTCTGACCCAGCCATGTACACGAGCCATCGCCGTATGTATGCGCGAGTAGGCGTTCGAGACCCCGCCCGTATGTACACATACGTGGCCGTATTTTCTTTCTTGCACCATGGCCGTTGTATGTACGTGTACATGCTACATGCGCGCCTCTACTATGACACGTGCGCGCCTCTACAACGACCAGTATGTACGTACACGTTCGCGACCAGAATGACAACGCTACGTACGCTTCGACCAGGTGGGTCCCGACTGTTAGGCACTTCCTTGCCTGCGAAGACGTAGCTGGTGGGTCCCAGCTGTCAGGGGGGCGAATCGTTTTGGTTTTTTTTGCCAGGACACACTTCCTTGCGTGCGAAGATGTAGCTGGTGGGTCCCAACAGTCAGGGGGGCGAATCATTTTTTTTTTGCCCGGACGCACTTCCTTGCGTGCGAAGGTGTCGCTGGTGGGTCCCAGCAATCAGGGGGGCGAATCGTTTTGTTTTTTTGCCCGGACGCACTTCCTTGCGTGCGAAGATGTAGCTGGTGGGTCCCAGCAGTCAGGGGAAACATTTTTTTCACGAAATACAGTGGCACGTCCGGTGGGTCCCAGCTATCAGGTGGAGGAATCATTATTTTCCGCGTAATAAGGAGGCACTTCCTTGCTGCGGCCGTGGACCCAGCTGTCAGCCTCTCCATGTACAGTCCACGTCCGATGGAAGTCATTCCTTGACCACGTTGACCACGCCGCACCGAGAGCACCAGGGCCATGGACGACAGCGAGGCCTAGGAAGGGGACGATGGGGAGCCGGGGAAGACGCGGCAGTGGAAGCCCGCGCGGAGAGGAGTACGAGGGTTCACTGGTTCGGCTGCGGTGTGAGGCTGCCGTCGCCGCGGGGCCTGGCCAGCGGTAGGAATAGTAGGGGGCGGTGAGGCCTCCGCGGCAGCACAGCCGGCCACAGGAGGTAGGAGCATGCGGCATGACCGGCGCTGTTTTGGGCGGCTGGAGCAAGAAGACCAGAGGTTGAAGAAGCACTACGACCATTGGATGGACATCGTACGGTCACTGGAGCTAGAATCATTCATATTGACTAAAGTTGACAAAGGCCCCCGTCCCAGTCAACTTAGTAGGCCCACAAGTCAGCCTCCCACCATGGTGGCTCCCAGCTAGCAAGGGGAGTATTCATTTTTTTGTGTGTAATAAGGAGGCACTTCCGGTGGGTCCGAGCTGACAGCGCGGGGAACGTTTTTTTCGCGAAATATGCTGGCCCGTCCGGTGGGTCCTAGCAGTCAGGGGGGAAACATTTTTTTCATGAAATAAGGTGGCCCGTCCGGTGGGTCCCTGCTGTCAGGTGGAGGAATAATTATTTTGCGCGTGATAAGGAGGCACTTCCTTGCGGCCGCCTGGACCCAGCTGTCAGCCTCTCCACGTATAGTACACTTCCGATGGAAGTCGGTCATTGACCATGTTGACCACGCTGCGCCAAGAGCACCAGGGCAGTGGTCTGGACGACAGCGAGGCCTAGGAATGGGACGGCGCGGAGCCGGGGAAGACGCAGCAGTGGTAGCCCGCGCGGAGAGGAGTACGAGGGTTCACTGGTTTGGCTGCGGTGTGAGGCTG
Source organism: Triticum aestivum (assembly GCF_018294505.1). Taxonomy (NCBI): domain Eukaryota; kingdom Viridiplantae; phylum Streptophyta; class Magnoliopsida; order Poales; family Poaceae; genus Triticum; species Triticum aestivum. Next base: position 187,835,603 of record NC_057795.1, on the reverse strand, counting down.
CCGTCGCCGCAGAATAACAGGGGGTGTGAGTGAGTAGAGGGATACCCTGGGCTAGCGGTGGGAGTAGTAGGGGGCGGTGAGGCCTCCGCGGCATCACAGCCGGCCATGAGAGGCAGGAGCACGCGGCACGACCGGCGCTGCTTTGGGCGGCTGGAGCAAGAAGACCAGAGGTTGAAGAAGCACTATGGCCGTTGGATGGACATCGTACGGTCACTGGAGCTAGAATCGTTCATATTGACTAAGTTGACAAAGCCCTCCGTCCCCGTCAACTTAGTTGGCCCACAAGTCATCCTCCCACTAGGGTGGGTATTCATTTTTTTGTGCGTAATAAGGAGGCACTTCCTTGCGTGCGAAGATATAGCTGGTGGGTCCGACATGTCAGCGGGGGGAACGTTTTTTTCACGAAATACAGAGGCCCTTCCGGTGGGTCCCAGTTGTCAGGTGGAGGAATCATTATTTTGCGCGTACAGTCCACGGCCGATGGATGTCGTTCGTTGACCATGTTGACCAGGCCGCACCGAGAGCACCATGGCGGTGGACGACGGCGAGGCCTAGGAAGGGAACGACACGGAGCCGGGGAAGACTCGGCAATGGTTGCCCACGCAGTGGGGAGTACGAGGGTTTACTAGTTCGGCTGCCGTAGCCGGAAAATAACAGGAGGTGTGGATGAGTAGAGGAATGGCCTGGCCAGCAATGAAGTAGGGTGGGGCGGTGCGGCCAGTGCGGTAGCACAGCCGGCCACGAGAGGCAGGAGCAGGCAGTCCCACTGGAGCTGGTTTGGGCGGCCGGAGCAAGAAGATCAGATATTAAAGAAGCAGCACGGCCGTTGGATTAACATCCAACGGTCACTGCTGCTAGAATCGTTTGTGGACTAAGTTGACAAAGCCAATGTACACTAGTAGACCCACATGTCAGCCTCCAAATCTGTCCCAAACAGCATACAGCCCGAAATTTCTAGCCGGATTCGAATTAATTTTAAATGTAAATATACCTTAATTTAAATTCAATGAAATTTTACCCGCACAAAAACAATGAAATTTAAAATATCAAAATCGGAAAGAAAACAGTATTTGGGAACTAATTGCATGTTTGCTATATTTTTTCATTTTACAGCCCATTTATTATTACTTATAGCCCATTTATTATTACTTATAGCCCATTTCTTATTACTTATAGCACATTTCTTATTACTTACAGCCCATTTTCTGGGGAAAATGCATCCCTCCTCGTCTTGAAAGATTTCCGGCCCAGCAGGGCGTAGAAAAGCAAGTAGGCCTATGTTGGTTATTCTGCAAAAAACAAAATAGCTCGCTAGCCATTTTTCAGAAAGGAAGAAAACAAACTGGGCTGGTCATGCGCTAAACATATGAAATAAAAGCCTGGGCTAGACAGGCCACAGGTCCCGCACAACCCAGTTGATACCCTTCTCCGTCCCGAAAAAACAAAATTATTGCGCGCGCTGCTGGGTCCCTACTATCATCCTCACCATGTATAGTCATCTCCTTATTCCTCTCGGTTGTTGACCATGTTGACAACACCGGAGGGTGGCGCCGCGGCGAGTGCGGAGGACGATGGTGAGGCCTCGGACGGGAACGAACAGGAGCCGGGGAAGATCACAGCCAGCCGTGGGAGGCGGGAGCAGGTGGTCCTGCCGGCGCTGGTTTATCTTTGGCGGCTCGAGAAAGAAGAGACTGAAGAAACGCGACAGACGTTGAATGTCAATCAAGCGGTCAATGTTGGCACAATCGTTTTTTGAATAAGCGGACACCAAGTAGCATACTGTTTTATATATAGGAAGAAAACTGCGAGGAAAATGCGTTCGTCTGCCGTCCTCCTCACAGGGAACGTTCGCCACATAAGTGACTAGCACCCTTGGTTTTCAACTGAGAGGTCTTGGGTTCGAGTCCGAGGAACTCTCAATTTTGTCCTCCTTCCTTCCTTGCAAAAAAAGGGAAAGAAAATCAAAGACTTGGGAAGGCGTACAGAACAAGCTAGTGTACCAATAAAGAGACGTTACCGAGTTTTAGAAAAAAGAAAGACATGCTCCTATAGCTGGTTTGAATCCAAACCTAGACTATGACTATATATGGTGCTATGCTACTCTGCAAGTAATGAAACTGACATATCCAACGTTCGCTTCTCCTCTTCTCTACTTACTCTGCCTAGCATCAGAAGCTCTGGCCGCAGCAACCATGTCCGCTGGCTGCTCGTCCACCTGCTCTTCAGCAGGCAACAACCAGATATGCGCCAAGTCGCCACCCGTACCATCGCCTGTGGGTCTCATCACACCCCCGCCGGCACGCGCACCGCAACCGATTGCTCATCGCAACCCGCTGCCATTGGTGTGGTGCCACTGCTGCAAATCACGCAAAGTCATCCGTCGCGTCTCAACCACAATCTGCAACCCTGGCCGAGTCTTCTACAAATGCCCGAATCATGGGGTAATAATATGTTTAAGTGTTGTTCTGCTGCTTTCAGTTGCTGATTTTTTTTAATAGTTTGGTTGATGATCTTCCAATTTGATTCGTGCAGAAAAGGGAAGATTCGTGTGATTTGTATTTCTGGGAAGTTGCTGATGTGGGGGAATGCAACTACGCTAATTATTTGGTTAGCCGAGGAATCCCAATACCAGCAGGTTGGGGTGCTGGACAAGTAACTGAAGGAACGGCAGAAGAGGAAGATGCAGAGCAAAAGGTTAAAGATGCAGTTCCTCTGATCATGGCCAAGCAACAGCTGTTGAACGGCCTTGACAGCAATGAGGAGATGAAAGAGCTTGTGAAGATAATGGGCATAATTGATGTGCTCTGTAGGATGATTGTCTCTTTATTTGCAGTGTATGTAGCACTCGTGATGTAGTCAGTGGCTACGACATGAGCACTTTGCTGAAACTAGTAATGAATGAAACTTGTGTAGCAGGCTGGGCGTAGTGTTGTGAACATCTAATGATTTCTATTAACAGAAATCAGGGGGTATCCCCTTTTGCTCATATAAATAAATAGATAGCAGAGGCCCTGTCGGGTCAGCTTTGTTCTCATTCGAAGACGTCGAGCAAATTGCAGTCCAACAGCAAACTATGTCATCAAGTTTCACAGCCAAATATGAGTACAACTAAACAACAATGTCATCATGTTTTAGTTGTCATACAATCACCAAACACAAAACAGCATACATAACAAGTGATGTTCTCACAGCAAAATACTAAACAACATGTTCATCAGGTTTCAGTTGTCATAGCAAACACAATTTCACATAGTAGATAAAAAAACGTCTTCTGACAGGCAAATACAACAAAAGCAATGTAATCATCATCCGTAGCAGTAGCGTCAACATCTTCTCCATGTGTATCAGTCTGAATCGTAATTCCCCACGGTGTCATCTTCTTCTTCATCCTCAACGTCCTCGAACGTTGGCTTCTTCTTGATCAACTCTTGTATGTCCATAGCACAATAGGCAATCTTTTCGTCGGCGTCATTGACGTGATGGTTCTCAAAGATATTAGGAACATCTGTGTTATCTTGTACATCAGGAGCAGTGTAAGCATCATCTTGTTGTGCAACTTCATTAAACGAATTCCTCTGCTCAAACCTTTGCAATACTCTCCAGTCATCACTACGTGCAAATGTGTCTTCCAAGAAAAATATCTGTGTTGCTTGATTTGCCAAAATAAAAGGCTCGTTGGTCTGGTACGCTGCCTTGACATTGATGGATTTGAAATAATCATCAGCTCTGGGTTTTGCGATCCTGGAAAACAGGTTATACCAACGACAGCACAATAGAACCACACACCGATGATCCTCGAAACTGCAGATATATTGCAACTGAACAATGTCTGTTATGTTAGCATACATTTCAGTTGTCTCTTTGTCATACGTATTCGTGCTCATGATGGCACTGTTTTGTGTCTTCCTGCCTTCATCTCGTGCAAGGGTGTTGTAGCGCACATCTCCAACAACGCAAGATTCATAATGTCTTACCCGAGTATCAGGACCCATTACTAGTGAGTAAAGGGCATCATCAATAGCCTGCCCATCCTCCCGCATCTTCTTAACCTATGGTTAGAAAAGAGACAAGCTGATCATCTTATGTACTCAATATATTAAAAAACTGACAGTGCACTTCAAAAGCTTACATGGTTCTTGAACCATTTCGCAAATCCTGCCATAACCAGTTTGTCAATGTTTCTTGGATTTTGCGGCAGTAACTCCTCTTTGTACATGCTGCACAATATAGTGATCGCATCAAACATCTAAATATATAAGAATGTGCTGCAAGTTTAGTAGATTACGATGTATAAGCTGCAGTACTGCACTTACTTGATATAAGGTAGTATCTCAGGACAGTTATTCAACACATACCAAACCACTTTGTCCAAATCTTTAGGTTTGTCCTCTTGTCGACTCTTCCCTGTAACTCAAACAGAATAATCGAAAACATTGAGCCCGGGATTGTCTTCACCCACCTCTTTGCTAAGCTGATCAGCTGTTTCAATGTATTTTGAGCAGAATGTCAACGCTTCTGTAGCAATGTAGGCCTCTGCAATGGAACCCTCGGGTCTAGCTCTGTTCCTAACATAGCCCTTGAAAGTGCCCAGCCGCCTTTCAATAGGGTACATCCAGCCATACTGTACTGGACCTCTAAGTAGTGCCTCATCAGGTAGATGAACAGCCAAATGCACCATCACATCAAAGAAGGCTGGAGGATATATCTTCTCAACATCGCATAGGATAGTTGGTATCTTGTCTCTAAGACGCTCCAAAGCATCTATCCTAATATTTCTACTGCAGAGTTCCCTAAAGAATTGTCCCAACTCTACAACTGCTCTGTATAAGTCAGGGCGGCCCAATCCTCTAAGGATAACAGGTAAAACCCTTTGAAGTAGGACGTGGCAGTCATGAGTTTTGAACCCTTGTACCTTGTTTCCATCTGCACTGACTCTCCTTTCAGGGTTGGAAGCAAATCCATGTGGGAATCTCACACGTGACAGGACCTCGCAGAATTCTTTTCTTTTTACCTTGTCCAAGACGTACACAGCTGGTGCCATATCCCGTGGTTTACCTTCATCTTGCACCTGCAAATCCTTTCTGATACCCAGGTGTGTCAAATCAATCCTAGATTTTAAGGTATCTTTCGTATTGCCTTCAATGTTAAGAAGTGTGCTGATAATGCTGTCACATATATTTTTCTCGATGTGCATCACATCAAGATTATGCCGCAGATCCAAATCTTTCCAATACTCCAAGTCCCACAAAGTGGACCTGCGGGTAAACAATAATCTCTCTTCTACCGTGCCACGCTTCCTTTTCCCGCTACCATTACCAGGATGGTTTCCTGGTGTAATATGCCGGACCTTCTCTAATTCCACTTGCAACTCATCAGCGGTGAGCCTCTTTGGCGCATCACGGTTTTCATGCTTTGCATTGAACACATGTCTTCGGTATTTTCTAGGATGCGGCTTGTCCTTGGCACGGAAACGGCGGTGTCCAATGTAACAGATCTTGCTAAGTATTGCGTATGACAGCGGATTCCTGTCACAGCGAACACATGCATTGTAACCATGTGTCATTCGCCCTGACATAGTGCCCAAAGCCGGATAATCATGGATGCAGCAAATTACAACAGCATGCAGAAAGAAATCAGCTGGTGGGCTGCTATATAGGTCTCGAGTGAGAACACCCTTCCATAGCTGTTGAAGTTCCTCCACAAGAGGCTCCATGAACAAATCAAAATCCTTTCCAGGACTTTTTGGACCTGGGATGAGCAAGGCATCATGTAGTTTGATTCTTTGGTGCAGACATTTGGAGGCATGTTGTAAGGGATAACAAGCACTGGCCACATGCTATATGTTGCGCTCTGGTGTCCAAATGGGTTAAATCCATCTGAAGCTAAGCCAAGTCTAATGTTTCTCGGGTCAGCAGCAAACTCTTTGTGTTTATCATTGAAGCTTTTCCACTCACTACCATGAGATGGATGGCTCATTACATTCTGATCTCTGTACTCCTGGTTCCTAGAATGCCACAGTACATCCTCTCTTGTTTCAGCATCATGAAACAACCTCTGCAATCTTGGTGTAATTGGAAAATGTCTTAGAAGATTATGAGGAACCCTCTTCACAGCATCGCCATCTTTCCATCTTGATGATTTGCATTTCGGGCATTCACTTAAGTTGGCATAATCCTTCCGGAACACAACACAATTATTCTTACAAACATGGATCATATCATATCCAATTCCAACTGCACGAAGGAAATTCTTCATTTTACTATAGGTGTGTGGCAGCTCAGACGCATCTGGGAAAGATTTGCGGAAAGCAGCCAACATCGCATTGAATGATTTGTTGGTCATCTGCTCAGATGTCTTCACCTGAAGAAAGGTGACCATAGCTGAGAATGCTGACAGCTTATTTCCTGGGGTGACAGCAATGTTGCATTGTTCCAACATGCGGGCCCACCGTTTTTCTTCTGCAGGTGAAAGTTCACGGAATGCACGAGCATTTCATAGCATTGTTTCAGTGTTGGTCAAACTCACTGGCTCCGCCACCACCACCTCCTCCTCCTCTTCCACCTGAGCATCAGGCAGATCAAGATGGTGATCTGCTGCTTCCACGTAGTCAATAACATTGACGTTCACAGCTTCACCATGATGAACCCACCTAGTATATGTGACCGACATCCCATACAAGTGTAGATGATTTTGCACAGTTGACTGGGGTCTTGTAACTGAATTCATACAACTGCTACACGGGCAGAGCACATCTGATTTCGGACCACCATACTCAGCTCTGATAAAGTTCATGAAGTTTTCAACCCCTCGACATATGCAGCGGAGAATCTTTGAGCAAAAGTTATCCAAGTCCTGTCCATCTGTTAGACATACAAATTAGTTCTTCTACTAGATATTACAGGAAAAACATATATGCTTTTTTATGAAGTCCAAAAAAAATACCCAGGCCGATGTCTAAAGCTATGGCAAGATATTTGGACGAGCAGATCTAACTAACAAAATATATGTAAAGCTAATTCAGCAAACAGATTTGAGTGCTAAATTATGGCAGGTTGTTTCAGCAGTCAATGAGCCCGAGCACACAGCCATCGAACTATCGAAGGCCATCGCAACAACAAAGATCGAGTATAAAATGGTGTAGAGCTATTTCACCTAACAGATTGGCTACTAGACCATGGCAATCTACATCACAATAAATATATGGCAGGATATTTTAGCAACTAATCGTCCTTGGCATGCCATCTCAGCTAAGCAGATTGAGTGCAGAACAGGGCAAGGAAGCTTCTTAAGCAGAGCATATTGACAGTAAACTACTTCGGCAAACAGTGAGATTAACAGCGTCTATCAGCTAACATTCAGCGCTACACCGACATGAACGGGGCCTCGGTCTAGAATGCATGTACCATGGGAGAAGCTGGCCGCCGTGCGTCTCCACACGAAGGTCGCCAGCAGTGGCGGCGCTGACCGCCATGCGCCTCCACAAGAACGTAGCCAGAGGTGGCGGCGCGGCTAGAGGACGGCAGTCTACAAGAGCGTACTGTGGGAGCGAGAGGATCGCCGTGCGTCCCCTCGATGAACCGCGGCGCGGCGGGGAGGGCGGCTTTGGCGGAGCGAATGG
>NC_057795.1:187797572-187827641 GCF_018294505.1 Triticum aestivum | reverse complement strand
GGGGGGAGGGGGGTTTGGGGAATATTTGGCCGAAGGGTGCTTGAATCTAATTTGGGGGGAATTTTTGTGGGGGGGAGGATTTTCGCGCGGTGGGCGGGGGGAGTTTGGCGCATGGTCGGTTTCTCCAAGTGCAGTCCCACGTGTCAGTGAAGAGGCAAGCCGAAGCGCGTTCCATTTGCGTGAGCCGTGTGCAGGACCGAACATGTGTGGGGTGCAATGCGACCGCGACAGGAGTGCTGTGAGTGTACCACATTTTTTCCTTTTAAACTAGGTGCTTCGCCCCCTCAAAAAAAATGTTGCTTCGCGCGATCCATCGATACTACTACTAGTAATCCGGTAATCCCAACTAAAACGGCGCGGCCGGGTCTTTTCCCGCGCGATATGCTGGGAGGTTGGCTTAGTTGGGTTTTTAAGATTTGTCTCGGTTCAATAAAAAGCAGAGTTGGTGATGATGGTGTGCCTGTCATCCTGCAATATAGGCCATCCGATCTATATCTAACGGATGGGAAGGAAACTATGACAATTTACCCGCACTCCTCTCCACATTTGCAGATAAGGCTTTCCCTCGTTCATCCTTTTCTCCCACAAGATCTTGATCTTCCGTGCAACGCACGGGCATCTTGCTAGTACTCCTACAATATGTATATTATTGTGGAAGTTCATATACACCGGTCGAGATTAATGCAAACACGGCAGATTTTCATTACATTTCGAACTTTTATAAGACAGAAAAATAAAAGAAACCCGACCCTAAACCTATTCTACGGTGGTGACTGACGTCCTCCATCTGTGATCTCTATGTACGGGGGCGGGGTTCAAGACTCGTGAAGTGAAGGTGTGGTCTCTGGCGAGGAAGAGTAGAACACGGGATACGGACCGGCCAGTTGGCACACCATGCCCTGCCGCCTCTCATGCCCTACTCATCCTTGGAGGAGTCCCCGACCTCGGCGGTGCCAGACGTTGGACGGCCGCAAGTAGGACGCGTGGCTGACGGTGCTCCCGTCGTCGGCCGCCAGCGTGGCCACCGCTTGTGCGGTCGCGTCCGTGTCCGGCTATGCCGCTATTGCGTCGCGAGAGGCGACTTGAGCGAGGGTGGCGACCTCGAGCTTCATCCCCTAAGACAAGCTCTCCCGCAGAGCATTCGCACTTGCGGTCATGGCGGATGTGGTGCCAGGTAGGAGGACAATGCGCTATGGTGTGGAGGTTAGCTGGGCGTTGCCGCTTTAAGTAGTGCATTCCGGTGAGGCCAAGCATCCGGGTGCGTCATTAAGTCGCCGGAGTTGGTTCCTCGGGCACCGAGCCTCTTAACGACGACATACGAACGGACGGCATGAATGCGGGCAGCTGGTGCCGGCTGGGAACGCACCGCACGACGGCGCGAGGGACGAGGGCTTTGGTGTGCCAGGGTAGTCAACTGCGGTCGTGGCAATGTTGGAGATGCCCTTTGCTCAAATGCGATCCCCGCATGTCATTGAAAAAGCAAGACCACCCGGCATGGTCTCAGGTCCAGAGGATGCAGTTGGCCGCGCTACACCACTCCGCGGACGCGTCGCGGCGCCCCGTGCATCCTCTACGAGTCGGGTGTTGGGGTGTGTTTGGATTGTGGCCAAAGTGCACCTTACCAAAATTTTGGTCATGACCCAAAGATTGGTCTTTGTTTGGATGGTTGCCATTTCTTTGGCATGCCAATGAACTCTAGCCAACTCTAGTTCATTTTTCTTGCAAATGTCGGCCAAATCATGGGCAACCAATACCTCAACCAAAATTTTGGCTACCTAATGCTTTGATGGGGCAACCTTGGGCACAAACCAAACATACCATTGGTCGTGCCACAGCACAAACGCCACCCTCGGCACACTGAAACTAACCGTGTCTATCGACGATATGAGCGTGTCGCTCACCACGGTCGCCGTGTCCAGAGGCGGTGCTGGAGCTGCGCCCCGTTGTTGGCCCCAACGACCCACATGAACGGTTGTCGGTGGCGAGGAGGTCGTGGGCCAGCTCCTCCATTGGACTAGTCTATGCTACGTCGTCCCGACGGGTGTGCCCCACATGTCGGTTTCCCTGTTTTCCCGGCCATATTCGAGCGTCAGTGCTTCGCCTTGCGCATTAGGCCTTTCACTATGTAGGCCAAGCGAGACAACTTATTGTTTATTTGAGCCGTTCAAGTGTAATCATGTGGCGTTTGCTTATTTCTCATTCCTCTCCAACCCTCTTCTCCATTGATCATGACGCCCTCCAATCGAGTCCATCCTCCCGCATGCCTCATTTGAACATTCCGCCGAGTATCATTCGCATGTACCCACCCTAGTCCTCTTTCAATAGATCTCCGGACCCCCAGATGAAATCGAGAGGGAACGAGTGGGGGCACGTGATACCTAAGAAGGATTCAAAATTTTGAACCGGTGATCATAGCATCCGCAAATCATATATAAAAGGTATTCAATGTTCGTTTCGTTTTTGAACGTACAATATACTCCCTCCTATCCTTTCTACCTTACATATAAGTTTTATGTGTAGTCAAAGTATCTCTACTATGATAAAAAAAAGGTATCAACATTCAACAACGCCCAATCAATATTGTTAGATTCGTCCGTACTCCTAGATTTGTACTCGAGATGGTTTCCAATTTGACTATTGACAAGATTAATAGTACTCCTTTCACATAGGTGAGTAAGTCATCTTAGGCTGTGCACCATGACCAAGGAGGAGGGGAAAACGAGAGACATTAATGTTTATTTGCTAATTAATAGTATTGCATGCAATGAACTAACCACTGCATGTCATGTTTGATAGTCTCGGGTCATTAAAAGCATGCACACCCTCATCTCTTATTGGTTCATATGTCAAGAAACAAGAAACGAGGTAGAAGTTAATGCACCGCGCCTACGTGTTTTGGGATTATTTGGTTTTCGTAAGATGACTTACACACCTAGACGGAGGGAGTACATGAGATTTATAATGTGAAAATTATATCATTGGAAACTCCTTTCACATACGAAATTGACCATATGCTTTGTGTAAGTTGCATGTCATATATTATTACTCTAACATTTGGTCAAAGTTAGCCTCGAAAAACGCATTAGACCCTATATGCTTTGTGTAAGTTGCATATCATATATTATTACTCTAACATTTGTGTAAGTTGCATGTCATATATTATTACTCTAACATTTGGTCAAAGTAGTATAGTGGAAGTGGATCCTCCGACGTAGGTATCCCTGCCTTACCCTCCCTTTCGGTCACTTACTGGCGGACCCCATGCTTGCTAGGCCCCGCATGTCAGTTACTCAATGGGTTCGGCCACGTCAGGGGATCCTCATCCATAGTATATTCCCACTGTTTTTATTTACTCCGCATAAAACGGAGGGAGTAGTGGTATAATAAATGACACATGCGGAGGAGGGGGAGGGACGTCGGTTTGCTCTCAACTACGGTCCCACAAGCGAGCGAAAATGCAAGACGAAGCGTGTTCCATTCGGTGAGCGACGTGGAGGGTCCAGCATGCCAGGCTGCAACGCGAACGCGACAAGAGCGATGTACATTCAAAACCGATTGACCGGTCGTCACCGGAACCACTATTCACACCAGAACCTTCGCTGCTCGGCCTACGCCAACCACTGCCCTAAAACCACACCAAATCTCCAGCCCATTCCCCCACCTTTCGATCCCCTAGCCCGCATCAAGCGTCCCCTAGTTCGCCGGAAAGCCATGGTGCGCCGCAAGATCACTTACTACAAGATGCTGACGCCGAAGCGCCGCGCAGAAATCACGGCGGCGGTCGGCGCCACAGACCTCCGTTCCCAAGCTCGCTTTGCGGCGGGCTAATCCCCGAGTTCTCTGGAGCCAAGCTACGAGGAGGAGGAAGCCGATCCAATGTTCACTGTGGAGGTTGCGGTGCAGAAGGCCCCCGATGGGTATGAGACGATGGACATCGACTTCGTGCCGGCGTCCGAGTCCCCCATGGTGCAGGCGGACCAGCGGTTCAACATGGCGATACTAAAGGAGGATGAGGAGGCAGAGGCTCAACTCGACGCGGAGCGCGCGCATGCCACTGCCATCGAGACTCTCCTGCAGGCGGAACCGGATGTCGTGGATGTGAACCGGGCGGCGGAGGCTCAACTTGAGGCGGAGCACGCGGATGCCGCTGCCATCAAGGCCCTCCTGCAGGTGGAACCAGACATCCTGGACATGAACCGGGCGGCAGAGGCTCGACTCGACGCAGAGCGTGTGGATGCCGCTCTCATCGACGCCCTCCTGCGGGCGGAACCGGAAGTCCTGGACTTCAACCGGGCGGCGGAGGCTCGACTCGACGGAGCGCGCGGATGCCGCTCTCATCGATGCCCTCCTGCAGGTGGAACCAGAAGTCCTGGACTTGAACTGGGCGACGGAGGCTCGACTCGACGCGGGGCGCGCGGATGCCGCTGCCATCGAGGCCCTCCCGCAGGCGGAACCGGACGTCCTCGACTTGAACCGGGTTGTGCTCTCGTCCGTGCAGAACGCCCGCACGCTCCGCTTGAACGAGTAGCTGGAGGTCGAGGACAACCATGGTGCGGAGACACACGTCGGAAGCGATGGCTGGTTCGCGCCGGCAGCCAAAGACGATGAGGCCGTCTCTTTCCACGAGCAGTGATAGTTTTTCTTTATGTTGTTGTTTTTATTATTATGGATCTTTTGCTGTGTAAAAACATACTATTTGTTATGCAAGTCGCCTGACTTGGGTCAGTCTACCATTTCAGGCGGTTGGATGAATATCCTACGTCTCCTAACCCTTCTTTCCTTCTTCCTCACCTATTCTTCTTCCCCAACAGACCACCGCACGGGCCGTACGGATACTCCGGTTGGATAAACATACTCTATGAACGAAAATTATGTGTCAGCGATAGGATGGCTGAGTTTGGTTTGTTCACATGCGACAGCACGTGTCAGTGAGGGTGCGTTCCCTTGGTTGGGTTTGCGGCGTGCAGGAGCGACTGTGTGAGGGTGCGGTGCGACCGCGGTGTGCAGGAGCGACCATGTGAGGGTGCGGTGCGACCGCGACAGCCGTGCACAAGTGTACCTCCTTCTCATTTTGAAAACTTTAGGCAAGCTTGGCAAAAATGTGTGGCGAAGTTTGGCAATGCAAGGCCTAGACCCAAACAGGATAAGTACGTACGTACTAGGAGTACTAGTGTTAAAAAAGAAAGGCGGGGTTTTCCTTCGATACAAATCCTCGTTTCACGTGTCAATAAATGCGTACTTTTTCTCGAAAGACCAAAGAGCTAACCATCTCACTCCTCATCGCTTGATTAATGCAGCGCCATGCAAACGAACCTTATCACTTCCGCATGCATGCAGGGGATATTAATGTCCTTGGTTGCTAACCCCATCAATTTTGCCTCAATTAGTGTTAGTGGCCCTTTGCAAATTGTAATTTTGATATATTGGCCTTGTGTACAAAAAAATGGAGGTAGTAACTATATTTGAATTCCTTGCCCATTGCGGTGATGTCGACGACTTTTTTTTTGTGGTTTAGCGAAGTGCGTTCGACGGAGAACACCATTGAGGGAGACCACGGTAAGTCGTTCGCAAGTGCCGCCTGCAAGCCGAGACAACCGCTTTATTTGCATCCAGGAAGTCCTTTACTAGTACTACTACTAGGAGTACTAGTGCGGTGACATGGTTTCTCGAAGAAGACGATGGAGAAGCGGAGTCAGCGAAGAGTGAAATGATAGTTGCTTCGTCCGTGCTTTGTGATTTGACGCCTCACTGCTTTGTGATTTGTGATAGAAGGGACAGGGGAGTAGACTCTGTGCTCTATACTGTACTACTCCTACATGCGTCCAAGCATGGGAGAAAGAGGAGAGACGTTGCATTTTTCTATTCCTTCAATCAATCAATCAATCAGGGAGCTTCGGTTCCATCTTTTTGGCTTTGGCAACACCGTCCACAATGGTTCCGACGATGCCAAAAGCTATTTTCACATTTGGCTACACATTGTGGATGCCCTTAACCGTACCACTTGGTTTTGCTCCTGTGTGCTATCTATACAAATCTCAATTATATTGATCTAAAAAATTATAGAGTCAAAGATTAGTAAAAAGGAGGTGATTTTGCCGCGCGGATGGCGGGGGAGGTTTCTTATTTTCGGAGGACGTTGTCCTGGCGGTTTGCTAACATGCGGTCCCATGTGTCAATGCTTTACCAAGCTGATCCGCGTCCCAGATGAGGCAGAACAACGGCAGAAGCAACACGTGGTTAAGTTGAAGAATATGAGGGAGAAGCGAATTCAGCAACGAGTGAAATGATGGTTGCTTCGTCCCTCCAACTTCTTTTTTTAGCATTATTACTTCGTCCCTCCAACTTAACTGCGGGAAAGGTGCAGCTTTGTGATTTGACGCCTCATTGTTCATTACTACGTCGGCGCCATGACTGGGGTGCTTCACCTCGGCTGCTCTGCACTGTATTCCGGTGTGGCACGTGGACCCGGTAGCTTGATGTCCCACATGTCAGCGAAAGGGACTAGAAGATTTATGAAAGCGAGCGCTCCACTCTTACGACAGAGGAGTAGACGACACGACGGCCCAGTGAATTGTCACTTGTACTGTATAGTACTATAGTTTTGTTGTTTCGCACGATCCATCGATACAAACCCGATTAAACAGGAAAGGGCGGGATTTTTCACGCGCGGTAGATGATACTGGCCATACATTTCAAAGGCAATTTTAATGTATGCAAACTGAATAATTATAAGTAACAATATGATATCTAGTAAAACTAAAAACACATATGATTTATTTTGATAGAGTGTAGTAGTACTGCTGTATTGCATAGTTGTTAGATGTAACATGCGAGAACGTGTAGAGATGTAGTTTTGGAGGGCCTATAGAGAGAAAAGCGTAATACGGTCACCGAACTTCAGAATAAGCTGATTACGGTCACTATATACGTTTTGCGGTGATTATCCGGTCACTTGCTCACAGTTCAGCATCGGATTGCACTCTGTTGACCGGCCAAATAGTTTGCGTGGCGCCATGTTGACTAGTTAAATTGACCACGTTCCTTGTGGGTCCCACCTATCAGTTCGCATAGGGAAAAGGTCAGATAAACACAAATTTACGCAGGCACGACAAGGCTCCAACCCATGCGCGGGAATCACCTGGTTGTGTATGTGTCTGTCAGGGCCTGATGTGTGCGCATGCACGTGTAGGTTGAGCACTTGAGCGTGAGAGTGTGTGTTGGTCATGTGGTGTACTGGTGTGTGCATGCATGCGTGCGTGTGTGCGTGTGAGTGTTGCGTGCATGGCTGCGTGTGTACGTGTGAGTGTTGCGTGCGTGCATGGGTGCATGTGTTTGTGTGAGTGTTGCGTGGATGGAGTTCGTGTGCATGCGTGCGTGTGTGTATAATCACCACACCAGCTCATGTGTGTTAAAACAAATGGATGAGCATACCAATACAAGGCCACCTTGTCCGCTGTGCCCGCGGTCATGACTTCACATCACCGTCAAAATATTTTTTTGTCGATTGTTTTCATTCTTACTAGCAAGATGCCCGTGCGTTGCACGTAACATCAAGATGCATTTGTATGACTTGTTTATCTTGTGAGAGAAAAGGATGAACGAGGGAAGGCCTTATTTGCAAATGTGGAGAGGTGTGTGGGTAACTTTTTGCAAAATTGCCATAGTTTCTTTCCTATCCGTCAGATATAAATCGGACGGCCTATATTGCAGGATGGCAGGCACACCTCATCACCAACTCTGTTTTTTATAAGTGTATTTTATAATAGTGTAGATGTAGAGTAGATACAAGTCGACAAGTGGGCACGAGTTAGTGAGATAATGTGATGCAACACTAGAGGTGCCACGTGGAGCGTTCAACTGGTCAACTAGTCATGTCATGAGCAAATACAAAGTTGTACGGTGAGCCCGTGACTGTATAATAACCACTAAATGTAAACGGTGACCGTAATGAGTGGATTATGAAGTCCAATGTATGTATCGTGCTTTCACTTCAAATACAATGATCATCATTGCATATATCGCGAGAGAAAGATGAAACACGCGTGAATTTTCTGGGGGCTTAGTTTTAGAGGACCTGGAGATAGTTTTGTGTGCATACGTGAAAGGGGCGTACAGGGAGGGGTATGCGATGGAGAGAGAGATGCTCTTTGTTTCTCTTTATTATGACTAACTTTGTATATAGTATAAAAATATACAAATTCATAGTGCGGAATAAATATCATTGTGGGCACAATGCAATGCAAATTAGCGTTCGTACTCCTCCATATAACTTTGTAATGTTGTATATATGTAGAAACTCTAAAATAATTTTTTGGCCACACTTTATTCAAAAGGAATGTTGCATGCGAAATAAACGTGAAGAGAGGGCTTTTTAGATCAATGGGGTACGTGATGTAACATGTGTGAATGTGTAGTTGATGCATTTGGCGGGGCCTAGAGAGGTATGTGTGTGTATTACGTATTCGAGAGAGGCATGGATAGAGGGGCCGACGGGGGGCGTGGGAGAGATAGCACGAGAAATGAGGGTGGTCTAGAGAGAGAGAGGCGAATATGACGTCACGACAAGAGATTCCATTCCCTTGAGTGTGTATATGCAAGGGGGGAGGGAATAGAGGCACCAGGAGAAATTTTATGTGTGTGTGGTGTTTGTGTTGGTATGTGTGGGTGTGAGAAGATAATGAGACGTGGGGGTAGAGGGTGTGTCACCGCGTGAGGTCCGGTGGGTCGAGGTGAGGCCCTTCATTCGGTTCCGTCATGCGCCACATTGGTCGGCCCATGACACATTTAGGAAGACCCATGGATGACTAGTCGTACAAGACAAAGATAGCAGAATTGTGAAGGACTCTGTGTCCACTGACAAAGCCGGCTAGGATTTGTAACCCTAGGTTCTCGGACTAAGGTAACCCCTTTATCTCTGATATTACTATTCATCCAACCTAACTTTAAGGGGCATCCTACAGAATGCTCTGCTAGAATCATACTCGTTGATTAGGAAGAGAGGTGTGAGATAATGCATGAGAGATAGGCGTAAAGATAATGTGCATACATGAGACACGTAGGCAGGTCCATGTATATAGAAAGGGTCGATGAGGATTGTGCGTGTGTATGTTTGCGAGAGGAAGAGTGCTTGTGATAAAGGTTAGTGAAAACAGTTGTAAATGGTTACGAGAGGGAGGGAGGGTTATATCTAGAGAATGTGTGCGAGAAAGACACCTCGGGAGAGAGTGTGTGAGCATGTGTGAGAGACCACCGATGGAGAGTGAAACTACACGTAAAAGACTGCTCTACACATTGATTAAAGATATAAATTGTATCCAAATATTAGGATGGGATCATGATATTTGCAATTCGCGTAAGGAGCGGTCATTGATCCATCAGAGATCTAGATTCTATCAAATTTGAGCGTGTCTATGTTATTATTTGACACAATTGATCCACATAGTTAGTATTTTGAACTCCAGACAATGCATCGCTTTAGCAATCGAATATAAACGTGAGTATAGTTCATGTTGTGTGTGTAAAGCACATTATACATACGAAAGTTACATAATGGACATTTATAAATAGCTACCTATGAACTAGTATACATTTGAATTCAACCTAAGGTGGTTTAAAAAAATCAAATTCAACATGAAGTCAGTTCAATTATTTGAATTTGATATCATGGCATTTGTAAACCATACCTAAACTATGGGGGTACCAATCTTTGCTCTGATTTTGTACATAATAGCATATGTAGTCGTGTACAAAATAGATTCAAATTTAGCTCCTCCATTCCAAAATAATCGTAGTTATAGGATTTTCAAGTGTCAAAATTTTAAAAGGAAGCGGATAATTTAATGAGGTTTTCAAACATACAAGGTCAAATATAACATTGTCTATTTAGGTCAATCCTCATAGTTCAAGAGTACTCTAAACGTGAATGCTTGTGTTTCAAAATTTCGAACGAAGCGCCAAAAGAGCCTCTACTCGCCCGAAACCGCGTGAGACCAATGTTTGGTAGTACAAGGAAATTACTTTTCTAATAACTCCGACCTGTGAAACCTACCGGCCCGACGTCCAAAGGTCTAAACCGGGGTAGGTTTGTAGCTTCATCTAGACGCCACGCAACCGCCTCCGAAAAACATTCATACACAATGGCCGCCTAAGCATACATGCGCGCGGCCGAAATCACTCCCGCCCGCTATTTGGGACACCTGGGATTACCATCCTACCCCCGACCCATAGTAGGTTCGAAATTTAAGAGGAGGGCAAAGTTTGTACTTTCCCCAAATTTCAAACAAGCGCGTCCCATCTTCTGTTCAAAAAAGCCAAAAACAAGCGCGTCCCAGACCGAAACATGGTTCCCCCCCACCCGTTCGATTCCCCATCTGTACACCGTGGGCGCCAAAACTACCTCTCCACCAGCCGCAAAACCCCGGCGTCCTCCGTCCGCCACCCCATCCCACCCATCAACCGCCGCCCTCCTCCATCACGCCGGAGCCGATACCCCGACGTCATCATCCACCGCAACCTCAACCGCAACGCCCTCCACGACTAGTAGTTGAAGCTGAGGCCGAGTCGTCCGTACCCGAGCCAGTTCAACCACGCCGTCCTGCGCCTCACCGCTGCCGCTCCAACTTCGCCACCCTCCACCGCACCAGAGATGTTCCTGCTACACCGCCCTTCGCCGCCTCGGATCTGCTTCCCCTTCGCCGACATACAGCCACGGCAACACAGTCAACAATTTGGCCATGGGTTCGTCCAAGCCTGCACCCTCCAGAACATCGGTTTCCCCGGTAAAAACAAGAAGATTTGCGCGACATGTGGAGGTGACCACACCGGCAACCGAAGAAGGTACTCCTCTTCCCTTATTCATGCAAATCTTACGTCTCTGCTTGCACGGTATTCATCCCATAGAAGACACTAGTTGACCGCTTCTTCTTGATACTAGATGTTCCTAGTAACTCGCGATGCACAAGGTTTCTCCTCATATACTATTTCACCTTAGCTAGAGGTCCGTCGCCCCCCTGAATTTCAATTTCTGGCCAGTTGATTCACAATTAACGGAAGCATTCCCCGGCGTAATAGGCGCTAGTACGACTATTACACCAGGGAAGCAGTGCCTTGGTGTTTATCTTAGGGGCGTCTGCAGCCTAGAGCTACTGGCGCCCGATCTGGAGGTCGGCCGGGATTAAAGGGATGGCTTGGGGGCGCTGCCAAGCACGGCGGTGGTGTGAGGTCGATGGGAGGGCGGGGCGGCGGAGGCACGGGTCTGCGCCGGTGGTCGCTGGCGGTTCGAGAAAGATTGTCAACAGTGACTGGCGGGGAGGTAGACGAAGGCCATCTACCCGTTCCTTATAGATCGGACAGTTCATTAAAAAAATCGATTGACCTATTTATTTTTAGTCGACTGTTATCTTAGATATGACCACATGTGGTGGTGTGCTGGAGGAGTACCTGCATTTCCTGTGCTCATATATTACAAAATCATATAGAGTAGAATCTAATTTTGTTTGCCATGCAATGTTGTGGAGCTATCATATCTCTCCTGTCATTTATTTTTCAGCCACCTGCTATCTGCTACTTTTACAGTGCACTAGTTCTGCACACACTTCACCCATACTCTCACTATTGTGTTTTTATGCAAGGGTCTTTCAGACTCTCCTGCCAAAAGAGAAGCAGCAAAGAAAAGAGAGAAGTCGCTCCAGCTTCGTATGCTGGTAGGCAAGACACATTACTGCGCTATAAAAGGTGCATTGTCAGCAGATGGAGACGGTAAACGTTGCTCTGGAGTTGATGACCTCGATCGCAATGAACCACCATCCCAGGTGCTTGCTTTAACTTCGCGGTGTCATGTGTGGTTGCATGTTCCATATGGTGTCTAGCTTGTATTTGAAAGGCCGAAGTCGGTCTTTATTAAGACAAGGAAAGATATTTTTTACATGAACCACCATCCCGTGAGCACCAGAAGACAAATAGATAGTCAGGGCACTGGCCGAGCCAGTGACAAGCCCAGCAAAGACAGGCATCACCTGGAAGCCAACTAAAAAGCCGCGATGGTGGCGAAGCAGCCCACCTCCCACCAGTCTCTCAGGTCCTAGATGATCATGTTCACCACTCCAGCCGGATGTCTAGCTTGTATTGCTTCCAATTTGGTTAAATTGCATCTTCTTAGCTTACACATTATACCTTTGAATATGACATGCCTTTCTATTTTTGGTACATACTAGTACATCTGTGTATTAACCATGTTCTTACATCAAACTAATGTTCTTGTGTATCCCTCATCAATCACTTATGACGAGGCAGGCAGGCAAGGGGACTACTCCTCATTTAAAGAATGCAGCGTCAGCCTCCCGACATGATTCTCAAGAAACAGAAATGCTAGATGAAGATAGTGAACGTAGCTCTGTAGTTGATTACAACATTTCCCCTACACTAGCATTGCAGGTGCTTGTTGTAACATGGCAGCGTGATATGTGGTTGCATGTTGCATATGGTGTCTAGACTGTAATTCTTCCAATCTGGTTAAACTGCATGTGCTAGTTTGCTTAGCTTATACTCCTGTAAATGTGACATTATACCTGTTAATGTGACATGCCTTCCTGTATTTAGTACATAGTACATCTGTCTATTAAGCATGTCCTTACATAAAACTATTGTTTTTTTGTATCCCACATCAATCAATATGACGAGACACCTTTAGTATATGCAGTGCGATATTAGTTGCATCTTTCATATGATTTATAGCATGCGCTGCTTCTAATTTGTTAAAATTCCATTTATGATGGGACGCTTTTAACTTGGCAGTCATATTGGTTGCATCTTTCATGTGGTGTCTAGCTTGCATTGCTTCTTATTTGCTGGAATGGTTTCTACTTAGTTTACACAAACAGTTGTGAACATGCCATGTCGTCCTGTTTTTCGTACATATTCCATCCTGGTATCATGTGTTTGCCTTACATCAAAGTAGTGATTGTCAGTATCATGCATGAATAAGTTCTGAAGAGAGAATTTTATTGCTTTTTCTTGTCGGTTTTACTTGACAATTCAAAATCAATAAAGTGGAAAGAAGTTAGCAAGGCAGCGGATAAAGGTGCTCCTTCCAAACGGAGGGCCTCTACAATTTCTACTCCTCCACACCCCCAAGATGATTTCCAAGACAACACATGCATAGACACTCAACAAAGTTGTGTTTATGATGACCACGTCTCCCCTAGTGCAGCATCACTAGTGATCCCTCTAACTTGGCACTGTTATATGTGGTTGCATGTTATGTGTGATGTCTAGCTTGTATTGCTTCTAATTTTGTTGAATTCCATCTGCTTACTTTACACATTATACTTGACTAAGACATGTGTTCCTGTTTCTAGAACATACAATATCTGTCTATCACACCATGTTCTTACATCAAATTACTACTGTTGTGTAACCTGCAACAATCACTTATCATAAGACACATTTGACTTCGGAGTGTGATATAGGTTACAACTCACATTCTTTTCTAGCTTGTACTACTAATTTGTTGAAATGGCACTTATGACGAGATAGTTTTAACTTGGTAGAGTGATATTATTTGCATCTTTCATATGGTGTCTACCTTTCATTGCTTCTAATTTGTTGAAATGCCTTCTCCTTAGTTTACATATCATAAGTTGTGAATATGCAATGCTGTGAATATGCAATGGCACTAATGACGAGAGACCTCTAACATGGTAGTGTGATGTTGTTTGCATCTTACATATGATTTATTTCTTGTACTGCTTCACATTTGTTTAAACGCCATTTATGATGAGACACTGTTAACTTGGCAGAGCGATATTCGTAGCATCTTTCATATGGTGTCTACCTTCCATTGCATTGCTTCTAATTTGGTGAAATGTCTTCTTCTTAGTTTACACATCATAGTTCTGGTTATCTCTTCCGTCCTGTTTTCATACATATTACATCCTCCTATCATGTGGTTGTCTAACATCAAAGTTTTATTCGTCTGCATCACACATCAATTTGTTTTGAAGAACTAAATTTTATTCGTTTTTCTTGTCGGCTTGACTTAACATGGCACAGAGAAAGAGGAAGAAACAGAGAATGGCAGGGAATGAGAAGCGGATGAATCCTGCAGATTCTGCTGGTACTGATGGTGCAATAGAAGGTGAAAGTCCAGTGGAAAATTTCTACAAACACGGCATCCCATGCTACATGAGCTGCAAAAAAAGCCAAACAGAAACAAATAACTGCCACCAAACAAGCAGAGACAACCCTAGTTCTTGCAACACCTACCACAGTACTACCAGCTGCACGACATACTCGTGCGTCAACTGAGCTAGCAGCATGTTCCCAAGCTCCCTTGCCACCTGACACTACTTCCCAAGCACTCTTGACACGACACGAATTGGCAATATCAGATGAACCTTGTGAGCTTCAACAGCAAGAAGGTAGTTGCTGGAGTCAAGTTACAGTTGCATGCTTCTTTATATGTAGTCTCACAGTTTGATGTACACTAACACTTCCTATGTTTGTTGTTGGACTAGCACCTAGGCGCAAGAGGAAACAAACATCAGTGATAATGCTCGATAGGTTAACTAAATCTAGAGGAGGAAGAATGGAGATCCATTTTGAGGTAGGTTTAAAAAGGTCACGTGATACTACAGAGTCAGCCAAGTTAGTATCAAAGGCAGCGGTTGCTGTTAGGTGTCATGTACGTATCCTCCCAACATGGATTCAGTACAGGAATGACAAAGACGAAACCCAGTTCAACACCTTCCTCGACCATTTATCTGTAAGTATGGTTATATATGGAAACTAGTAATATCATCTTGCTCTGTCCCATACTTTCTAGGTTGCTGATAATGAGACTCCCATAATTTTCAACAGATGAGGTTCAAGTTGGATAGCCAAGATGATGCAACCAGACAAGCTTGCACCCATGTTTTCAAGTCTGCTCTGCGACAGTATCGGTATAACTTGAGGAAAACTCACTTTGAAGGCAAGGCTAACAATGAACTTTCCCAAACATCTCAAGTGGAAAATATATCAGATGAAGACTGGAGGGGCCTTGTTAAACACTGGTCTGATCCGAAGTATCAGGTACATTATATATATGCGATCAGATCACATGTTGAAGTCCTATTGACGCATGTGCCACACAAATCTATCTTCTTGTAGGTGAACTGTTCAAAGAACAAGGCCAACCATACGAAAGTGAAATTCCAACATACGACAGGATCTCGTAGCTATATTGCACACTGCGAGGCTCTTGTAATTAGCTGTTGTTTCACTCTTTTCACTGTACCATATTATCAGATCTATATTGACTTGTTCGAAATGCAGAGGAAAGCCCACAAGGACCAAAAAGTACCTGAACCAAATGTTGTGGAAATCTTCAAGGACTGTCACACTAGCAAGAAGAAGGGCATGACTATACCAGTCAAAGCCGATGTTGTAAGTCCTTAATCCTCATGCCTTTTAACTACTACTTACTCTGACTTGTGCCTTGAACTGCATGGTTTGCAGCCAATGTCTATTACTCTTTTCAATTATATACACAATTGTCTTAGCGTATCATTGCACCTTACAAGGTTTAAAAGGGAGGAGTGATGTTCCTTTGATCTTGACCCATAATCTAGTTCCGTGCTGGACTTGCCCACACAACGTTACAATTGCATGTTTGTCTGTTCTCAGTTGTTTTGTGATATGAATGATGTCATACTATGCTTACCGTATTATAAACTTCGTCTCTTTATCCTTAGCCCTCAATACAATGTGAAGAAATAGACAATACATCAGCGATGGTACATGGTCATATGTTTGGAACCTGGTTTTATTATGTACTTTGCAATAAAATACAACTAATATTTTACATGGGTTCACCAGAATAAGTTCTGTATATAGACCAAAGCTATTTTGTTTGGTTTTGCTACCTCCTTAATATCTTCTGTTCTGGTACTACTAATGTAAAACATCAACTTTTCAGCGAGCTATGGAAAAAATGGTGGAACTGCCACCTTCTGAAGGTGGCGAGGCAACTATAACCGCAATGTCAGCTCTTGCTGCAGTGGGTCAGTACCTGTCCACTAACAGTGCCAAAAGCACGTTCCTGCGTAATACTGGGTTGGTTGTTAAGGCAATATCGTCCAAACTACCTCATGATCAAGATATGCAAGCTCAAAGCAATGTTGTATTTGCGCTCCAGACACAAGTCCATTCCCTAACAGAGGCCCTTTGTGAAACAAGGAGAAACATTGCTCAATGTCGTCAAGATATGCATGGTTTTGAAACCAGACTATCAGACATTTTCTATGTTGTTCAGGAGCCTAGGGGAAATGAAGGCGAGGGTTATGATGTTCCATCGGACAATACATCATGAAAACGTAACACTCAGGTCAAATGAACCGAGCTTCTGAACTTCTGGTGGTGCATTTATCTGCTAGACTGTTAAGTTTTATGTCAACCTTCCTTTTGTTATATAGTTGTAATTTGTTTTGGTACGATACAAAATTTATTCTTAACGTGCAACCACCGGCTGAAGAAAATAGCAAGCCATTTTTGTATAGTGTAGGGTGTTCCCTATATTTGCACTGGTGGCGATCTTTGATGCCGAGTGGATGTAATCTGTGCAATCGCCTTAATAGCCTAGCCTTAGTTTGGGCCTTATTTATTTCCTAGTCTTCTTTTTCCCTGGTTTGCTAGTGGCCGCAACTACCCATGGGCCATATACGGGCCGTAGGATCCATGGGTCTCCTACGGGCCGTCGATAAATGGGCCTGTAATCGGTGGGCCTCGGGCCGTCGATAAATGGGCCTGTAATCGGTGGGCCTCTGGCCGTCGGATAAATGGGTCTACATGGGCCGTAATCGGGCATAATTGGTATTGGCCCAGCACGGTAACGGGCCGTCAACAGGCCGTAGGACTGCAAAAGCTTAATTCTGTCACAGGCATAACGGGTCGTTAATGGGCCAGAATATAGGACGGGCTGGCCAGAAACAGGCCAACTCTTGCCATGGGCCGAATTTGGCCCATTAGGGTAACAGGCCAGTAACGGGCCGACTCTTGCCATGGGCCGAATTTGGCCCATTTGGGGAACATGCCAGTAACGGGCCGACTCTTGCCATGGGCCGAATTTGGCCCATTAGGGGAACAGGCCAGTAACGGGCCGAAAGTAATCGAGGGCCGAAAAGGAGCCCAAGAACGTATGGGCCGTCAATAGGCCGAAAGCTAACACGGGCTGGAAACGGCCCATGTAAATCACGGGCCATTAACGGGTACAAAGAAAATTACTGTTCATTATGGGCTAGAGTCACCGTGGGCCTGTAAAGGGCCGAAAGATACGAAGGCCTCATATGGGCTGAAAGACGTCGTGGGCCATACATGGGCCAAAAGTGAAATGGGCTGGTGTTATATTCGACGGGCCACATGACGTTGTTGGGCCGATTTCCTTTAGTGCCCAACGGGCCGTAAAATGGGCTATTTGCGAAGAGACCGTTAACAGGCTTTTCATGGGCCAGCCCGTTAACTTTTGACCAAGTCAAACGGGCCGGCTTTGTAAGCTAAATGGGCCCATGGTGGGCCGTGGCACGTGTCGACATATCATAGGCGCCTATCTGACCCACTGACGAGCTGACACGTGTTTCGTCCGGCCAATAAGAATTTTACACATGGAAATTTCCCATTGGTCGGGGCTGTTAACGGGTTATTGGATCCAAAACCCGAGCCGATAGCTTAACGGCGTTCCGTTACGGTGGATGCCACGTGTCGGTCACCCTTGACGAAAGCACTTCTGTGACGCGCGATTTATCGTCATGGAAGTGGACACTTCCGTGATGATAATTTTGGTAATGTCATGGAACACTTCTACGACAGCACAGGTATGACTATCTTATTTCTGTCATAAATTTGTCATGGATGTACATGCATGACAAAAAACGCGACCTACTATGACAAACACATATCATCACGGAAGTGAATTTTTTTGTTAGTGAGTGCCCCTTAGTGATTTTGGTGTATTGAAGACTTATAGGTTAAGGCGCTAATATGTTTGTGAGTGTACACATGCTCTATAAGTCAATGAGGAGTTTTATATTTACAGTGAAAGTCGACCCCTAAAAATGAATGTCTTCGGCTGAAGACTTTGGTTCTCCTGAAGACTTTGAAAGTGAAGAAATTGGTGTGACCTTGAAGACGTCGATATTCATGCGAGGAATCTGGAGCGTGAAGATTTTTGTTTTGTAGTTTCATTTTCTTCTTCTTGAGTCATAGGAAACACCATACTATTAAAGGGGGTCGAGGTAATACTAAGGAAACAGATTTCCAAGTGATGCTCATCTCAAAATCCTACACCTACCAATCCTTCGAGTGAAGCCATTGAAAATCTCATATCAGTTCAGTCAATTTCTTCAGTGACAGAGACGAAGATCTTCTAGTCTCTGAGGAATTTGTTCTGACTGGGGAGTTAGGAATTCGCTAGTGCGGATTGCCTACACAGTGAGGACCATGATAGCCCTGAAGAATTTGAACCTCAAAATATCCGACCGTTGCTGAGCTACGCGCCAGCTGTTCCAAAATATCCTACCACCTAAGGATCATATCTGCCAAGGGCATTTATGTCTTATCATGTCGGGCTGCTCCCTAGGCTATAAATATCCGCCCCCTACAACCACTAGCTGGTTGGCTACTCCGAGAGAAACTGACACTTGTCATTTGTGAGCATCCCATCCTCCGAGGACTTTGAGCGAAAATCATCAAGTGAGGAAAACCCAAATCCCAAACCCAAACCTACAAACCCCAAAGTGATTGAGCATCACTGAAGAGATTGTTCCTGTGTGGAATCGATGCTTGTTACCTTTAAGGACTGTGTATCCTCTAGACAGTTAGGCGTCATGGTCTGAGCATCCGAGACGAATTGTGGATTACGAAGTGACCAAGTCTGTGAAGGTTTAGAAGTCATCTGTGAAGACTTACCACTACTATTGGGTGAGGTTGTGTGATCTTAGCTCAAGGAGAATACGGTGAGGACTGTTACCAGGACTGTGTGTCCCCGAGTTTAAATACTCAGCCGCTCCAACCAGACGTACAACTGTCACAGCAGTTGGAACTGGTCTACCAAATCATTGTCTTCACCAAGCCAACTGGTTCTATTTCCTCTACCCTTTCATTTCCTTATTATGTGTTGATGTACCTAATCATTACTGCTTGAAAACATTGACTGAAGACTTTCTCTATTTCCTCAATCCTATTTCTTCAGTCTATTTGTCTTCATCCTGCTTATCCCGTGTTTACGCTTTATGTACTTTGTGTTTGTCATTCATTTCATCATGATGACTATGTTGTTACTATGCTTTGCTTATACGTGAGTACTTATTCCACTACAAGTAGTTCTTCGCTTAGGAATTTCCTCACCCTGAAATTCCTCAGTGAAGAATTCTTAAAAATCACCTATTCACCCCCCTCTAGTCGATGTAACGCACTTCCAATTGGTATCAGATAAAGGTACTCCCTTGTTCTGTGTGATTTTGGTTTAACCGCCTAGATTTTTAGTTATGTCGATTGCAGGAAAGAGGAGTGTGTCCTGCCCCATCTTTGACGGCCATGAGTATCCCAAGTGGAAGGCCATGATGAAGAAGCGACTCATGACTATGAACAGCGATCTGTGGACCGTCACTGAGATTGGTCTTACCGATCTATGCAAGATGGCGGAGGCTAATGACATTCGCAAGTACACTCTACTTAACCTCACAGCGAAGGATGTCATCTGCTCCTGTTTGTCCCAAAATCAGTTCAGGCACGTCATGCATCTCAACCATGCATAGCTAATCTGGGACCGGCTCTCTAAGGTCTACGAAGGTCATCGGACTCGTCATGATCCTTGGTTTGAGGATTTCAAGGAATCACTCAAGGAGATGACTTTCGCACCTAAATCATCATCCTCTTCACCATGCCTTATGGCAAAGGGTGCCAAGGTAACTGAATGCTACCTTTCCGAATCTAGTGATGATGAATCAGGTGAATTTGGTCCCAGCTATGTCAAACTTGCTTCCCTTGCCACTAAACAACAAAGAGCTCTTGAAAAAGTTCAAAACATGCTAGATGAAAGCGATGATATGTTGGGTGAGCAATTGGATCAAAACAAGGCTTTGACTGATAGTCTTCAAAAACTTCAGTCAAAGTTTGACAACCTTCAAAATCATTATAACACTCTCTTAACTGATCATGAGAAGCTTTCTTATGAATTTCTTCAGAAAAAGCAAGATCTTGAGGCGTTAAAAGCGAGTTATGAAGATCTTCAGAAGGAAAATGATTCATTGCTTGCTCAACAGATCAGTTCTGCTCAGGAAGAATTTATTCCACCATGTCTTAAATGCATTGAGCGTGAATCTGTTAATTCATCACCTGAATGTTCAAATGCTTCTACTGCTACAAATTCTTCAACTGTCTATGTGGTCACTAATTCCTCATCTGAGGATACCACATGTATCACTGATGATAATGCAGGGCTAAAGGAATTGTATGTGACAGGCATTTACAAAAGCCTCAAAGGGCATCTGACTCTTTGTGATGTGCTAAAAAGGAAATCTTGAACAGGAACCCTAGGAAAGAGGGTATTGCCTTTGAGAGGAAACTCAATTCTGATGGAACCTACTAGAAACGTGAGCAGTACCCCAAAACCTCATGGGTTGCTGCGAAATAGACCTCCTGTAGATCCATGCAATTTATCTGGCTTTACTTATGATTCTTCATATTCCTCTGGTGAGTCATTTGACTCCAACTATAAACTGTTCAAGAATCAGAACGGTGAAATATTTGCTTGATATGTTGGAACTAACTGCAGGAATGGTCCCCCCTATGAAGAAAATTTGGGTTCCTAAAAGTTGTCTTGAAAATCTTCAGGTGAATGTCATCATGACACCACCCATGAAGAATAGGAACCCCAGATCAAATTCTTCATACGGACTAAATTCTTCATATGGATCCAAGTCCTCATACGGACCAAATTCTTCACGTGGATCAAATTCCTCACAAGGATCAAAATCCTCATATGAACATCATTGTGCTAACACTTATGTTTCACAGGGAAAGTCTAAGGGCCATGAATATGTGCATTATTCTTCAAACCATGTTCATAAGTCCTCGAAGAATTTATCTGCTTATTCATATGCTTATCCTAACCACTCTTCTATGAAACAAAGTGCACTGGCTTCTATGCCATCATTTTCTTATGGAGCTCGCAGAATGATGAACTCTTTGCCACCCCTCCAGATGTGGGTGGTGAAGAAAAAGGACTAATCTCTCTTGCAGGGTCAGGTCTCCAGACGAACTTACTCGTCTGAAGAATTTGCTGGAGACCTGAATGTGCTTGAAAGGACGCAAGCTAAACATGAAGAAATGAATCATTCATTTCTCATGTCCTCATATTGCTATATTTGTTACTGTTGATGAAATTGATATCATATTCTTCACTGATGAAGTATATGGGTTCGTAAGTTGCACTAATTCATCTGCAGGACGAACAACCCAAAGCTACTGAGTGGGTCCTCGACAATGGATGTACAAATCACATGACTGGTGACAGAAGCTTGTTGATGGACACTGATTTATCACCATCTCATCTGAAGCATATCACCTACGCTGACAAAGGCAAAAGCAAGGTATTGGGTCTAAGTAAGGTTGCAATCTCAAAGGATAAACACATGGACAAAGTCATGCTTGTTGAGTCCTTAGGATTCAATCTTATGTCAGTCTCAATGCTTTGTGATCTTGATATGGTTGTTGTCTTTGGCAAATTTCACTGCCTTGTGCTAATGGAATCTGACAACTCCAAAGTCTTCAAAGGCTTTAGGAAAGGAGACTTGTATATTGTTGATTTCTTTGCAGGACCACAACCTGCCACATGTATACTTGCAAAAGCTTCAGAATGCTGGTTATGGCATCGACGACTTGGTTATGCTGGGATGAGGAACTTGCATACACTTGCAAAGAAGAAGCACGTAATTGGCATCGAGAGTGTAAAATTCCTCAAAGATCATCTTTGTGGGGCTTGTGAGGCTGGAAAGATCACCAGAGGCAAAGACTATCATGACCACTTCTCATCCCTTTGAATTACTTCATATGGATCTATTTGGCCCTACTCATTATGCCACGTTCACTAGTTCTGCATCATTATATGGCTTTGTCATAGTTGATGACTATTCTTGTTACACATGGGTGCATATCATCACTTACAAAAATGAAGTGCAGGAAGTCTTCAGACGATTTTCCTCAAGGACTTCCACAAACTTCGGTGTGAAGATCAAGCATATCAGGAGTGATAATGGAACCGAGTTCAAGAACACTGGCCTCGATGAATATCTCGATATGTTTGGTATTACTCACGAATTGTCTGCTCCTTATACTCCTCAGCAGAATGGCGTCGTGGAGCGCAAGAACAAGACTCTTGTTGAGATGGCTCGCACTATGCTTGATGAATACAAGACAGCTGAGCGATTCTGGCCTGAAGCAATGGATACTACGTGCCACATCATCAATAGGGTATATCTTCATAAATTCTTCAAAAATACCTCATATGAACTCCTCACTGACAAGAAACCCAATGTAAGTTATTTCAAAGTCTTCGGTGCTAAATGCTGGATTAGAGATCCTCACCATCACTCTAAATTTGCACCGAAAGCACATGAGGGTTTTATGCTTGGTTACGGAAAGGACTCGCACACCTACAGAGTCTTCAACATCAACCATCACAAGGTTGTTGAAACTGTAGATGTGCGGTTTGATGAAACTAATGGCTCGCAAAGAGAGCACCTACCTCCTGTGCTAGATGAAATGTTACCTGAGGAATCCATCAAGTTCAAAGCTACTGAGGATGTCATCCCTACCGAAGAAATTACTGAAGAAATCATTCCTGGTCGTGAAGAAAATCATGCTGGTGCTGCTGAAGAAACTGGTCCTGAAGAAACTGCTGGGCCTAAGCAAAGTCGTCAACCCGCACATCCTCGCATTGCAAATGAAGTGCAAGTCGAGAAGATCATCGATGACATTCGTGCACCAGGTCCTCTCACTCGCTCAAAAGCTTCACATTTATCTAACTTTTGTGGGCATTTTGCATTTGTCTCTATCACAAAGCCCACTAAAGTAGATGAGGCATTCATGGAATCCGAGGTGATTCGAGCCATGCAAGATGAATTGCATCAATTCGAGATCAACAATGTGTGGGAGCTTGTCAAGCGACCAGACCCACGCAAGCACAACATCATCGGTACCAAATGGATCTACCGCAACAAACAAGACGAAAATTAATGGCCTCGTGGTGAGGAATAAGGCTCGTCTTGTAGCTCAAGGCTACACACAGGTTGAAGGAATTGATTTCGGTGAAACTTTTGCACCTGTTGCTAGACTTGAGGCTATTCGCATATTGCTTGCTTATTCTAACCATCATAATATCGTCTTACAACAAATGGATGTGAAAAGTGCATTCTTCAATGGTAAGCTTGAGGAAGAAGTATATGTTGCTCAACCACCAGGTTTTGAGGATCCAAAATTTCCAGATCACGTCTACAGACTCAACAAGGCCCTCTATGGCCTCAAGCAAGCACCTCGGGCGTGGTATGACACACTGAAGGAATTCCTCATGAAGAAAGGCTTCAAACCCGGTTCACCTGACCCAACTCTTTTCACCAAATCATATGATGATGAATTATTCGTGTGCCAAATATATGTTGATGATATTATCTTTGGCTATACTAACCAACGTCACACTGATGAATTTGCCTATATGATGAGTGAAGAATATCAAATGTCTATGATGGGAGAATTGATTCTTCTTAGGTCTTCAGATTCGTCAACAATACAATGGCATATTCATATCTCAGGAGAAATACCTCAAGGATGTGTTGAGGAAATTCGGCATGCAAGATTGCAAAGGTGTCAAAATTCCTATGCCCACAAATGGCCATCTATGCACCGATGAAAATGGTAAAGACTTCGATCAAAAGGTATACCGCTCCATGATTGGCTCTTTATTGTACCTATGTGCATCTAGGCCGGATATTATGCTTAGTGTTTGCATGTGTGCCCGATTTCAAGCTACACCGAAGGAATCACACCATAAGGCTGTGAAGCATATTCTTCGATATCTAGCTCACACACCAACACTTGGATTATGGTATCCCAAGGGATCTTCCTTTGATCTCATTGGATATTCAGACTCTGACTATGTTGGCGATCGGGTGGACCGCAAGTCAATGTCAGGCACATGTCATTTCCTCGGACGATCCTTGGTATGTTGGTCCTCGAAGAAGCAGAACTGCGTATCACTCTCCACTGCAGAAGCTGAGTACATTGCTGCTGGATCTTGCTGTGCTCAATTACTATGGATGAAGCAAACACTCAAGGACTATGGCATCAACATGAAGAATGTGCCACTCTACTGCGATAATGAGAGTGCTATCAAGATTGCTCAGAACCCAGTTCAACACTCGAAGACAAAGCACATCCAGATTCATCATCATTTTCTTCATGAACATGTGTTGAAGGGCGACATCTCCATCGACTATGCAAATACTGAAGACCAGCTGGCCGATATCTTCACTAAGCCCTTGGATGATAAGAGATTTAGCAAGTTGCGGTGTGAGCTAAATATCTTAGAATCTTTGAATGTTCTTTGAAAAGGACACACATTCTAACACTAATGCTGACTTGATGACTTAGATGTGCAACACACGAAGTAAAGTTTTTCTTCAATCAATGAAGACTAACCCTCTAAGTGTGAAGAAATTAATGAAGAAATTGATTCTCAGAACCCTACAAGAATTGTACGCGGTGTCTGAAATCAGCTTTCTTATACGGTGGGTTACGCCACCAACCAAAGTTGAAAATCTTCAATTTGAGTTTTTCTTCATTTTTGAAATTCCTCAGTTTTTCAAATTCTTCAACTTTGCATTGTCTTCACTCTTTCCGTCCTTGTTCTTCATTTGACTATATATATATATATATATATATATATATATATATATATATATATATATATATATATGTGAGTTTATGTCCTCTACATCATTCACTTATTGCTAATTCTTCAAGTTGATTTTTCTGCTAAGTGAATGTGATCGGACCCTTCCCCCTCTATGCTAAAATCAAACCAGTCTGTTCACAAATTCTTCATAT
Organism: Triticum aestivum; assembly: GCF_018294505.1. Taxonomy (NCBI): domain Eukaryota; kingdom Viridiplantae; phylum Streptophyta; class Magnoliopsida; order Poales; family Poaceae; genus Triticum; species Triticum aestivum. Next base: position 187,802,507 of record NC_057795.1, on the reverse strand, counting down.
GCGTTCTATTTGAAACTCATTCAAATTCTTCATTGTGTCCTTCTCAGCTGAAGAAATTGCGAACGACACTTCAAAATATTCTTATCTGAATTTTTAGTTTTTGCCGCTCAAACCGTTACGCATTCCATGATATACTTATCTATTCACCCACGATCTCACATGATCTCCACTTCTTAGTACGTGGTGACACATGTCGCGTGAATGGGAAGGGTCAGGGGCACGTTCGTCCAAATTCTTTGGGCGAACAGTTATTCATCTCCGCTATAAATACCCCCTCCCCTTCCTCATTTCACTTTTACTCCACTCAAACTCACTCCCTCACTCGAGATTCTCAAAACCTAGAGCCACCGCTAACTCCATCATCGCTGGTGAGGAAGAGCTTCACTGCCTCGACCTCGTCACCGTCGTACTCGCTCCGATCGCATAAATCTTCCCTCCGCCACCGCCGTAGACGTCTTCCTCCGCCAAGTTAGGGTGTGGAAGATCTGAGCCAAAGAACTTCCAAATCTACACTTCTAGTTCGTCGTGTTCTTCATCAAGGGTAATTAAAAGTTACTTTTACCGCATTTATTCTACTGACGATTTTCATCAAATCTTCAAAAGGTGTTTATTCTTCAATCTCCACACTCTAAACACCTAGCACAAATCTTCAGTTCTTGATCTGTTTCTCTAAGTGATGTTTTTCTTCATGATTCCTCAATTGTGTGAATCTCACGATCCACACAACTCTAGAACCTAAGACAAAGAACGCTTAGTGAAATTTTTCAAGACACATCGGGTCAATTTCCTCAAACTTCATCAATTTTTACAAAACCTTCTGAGAACGCATATGACCTCTCCAAATTCTTCGCACCTATACTCTGTTCACAGGTACTCATGACAACCGCTGAATCACTAGGTTCTCATCAACTTAACTCGTCTGCAGCATTCCTCGAAGAAAAGTTGCATACATCTTCAGAGAACTCAATTGTGCAAATTCCTCAGCTGAAGAAAATGGCTGATGGTAAACGTCCTCAGAAAGGAGGAAATAAGCTTGAAGCTAATACTGCCTTTGAGATCCTTGTAGATATCTATGCAGGGTACTGCACGCCAGATGAGGCAAAACATGGCAAGGAAACAAAGACTGAGCGCAAAGTGCGCATTCAGAGGATCTAAAGGAGATGGGCTAGAGAGTGGAGGGAGTACATATATGTTACTCCCAAATACATGAAGAAATTTGCTCTTAACCCTCCATGCTCAAGACCTCCTCTGGCACCTGGCCAGCTAGCTGATCCAACAAGCCTTAAACGTGGTGAGGATTATGCTGATGAATGGGCCACACGGCAAGCAAAATTGGCCAAGCAGGCCAAAGAAGCAGTGAAGAAATTCAATGAAGATTCTGCTGCTGCCGCTGCCGCTGCTGAGGCTTCTTCAAGTAAGAAGGCTATGCCTAAGAAGCCATCCAAGAAACCACCTACCTCTGCAATGCCCTCATGGCCAAGTTCTTCTACAATGCCCTCACGGCCAATTTCCTCAGTGCCACCGAGGCAAATTCCTCAAGCTGCCCCAGTTCCTCAAACTGCACCAATTCCTCGGGCTTCAAAACCCTCAGCTCCTCCGGCAAATTCCTCAACACCCGTGCATCTTGCCACATGCCAAAGGACCACTAGCATATCTATTACCTCGGGAGCTTCAGCGAGTTCTTCAGCTCACCCTTCAACTACCGGTCCCACTCTGCTGAAGACCAAGGCCACTGCTGGACGAGGCACTAGACCAAGTCCTCACAAGAAGTAGGTGGTCTTTCAAATTCCATCTGATGATGAGGCTGATGATGATGAACTTGCCGATATCATCAAGGACAGACAGCAGCGGGCCGCTAGAGCCAAAGGAAGTGTTGTGCCCCTACTTTTGGATCCAAAGAAGATCCTCGATTTCATTGATCTCTGGCACAAGGATCCCAATGCTCCTATGCCAGATTTGGGCCTCACTCCTGGACAAAGTCACATTGTGACGGCATTCATCGCTGAAGAAAAATGGAAGTATGACCAAGCCAGGTCATTGAAGAAAGCACGGTACAAAAAGCAGCGCTACCTAAAGGACAATGTCCTCAGTCTTTCGCCTGAGCAGCTCCTTGCACTGCAAGCTGAAATCAAGAAGCTCAACAAAGAATTTGAAGCCTACAAGGCTGACTAGAAGGGCGCCAAGGTCCGATTCGTCAAGCTGACGAAGAAATTCACTTCAAGTGATGCTGCTCCTGTGCATTGAAGTCACTCCGGCTGAAGCATCTGCTCAAGCCACTGAAGGAATTGCCAGCACCGCTGATGTAACGCCCACGATGCGGCTATATCTCCCACGTGTCGAAGCACGACTTAGAGGCATAACCGCATGGTGGTTTTGTCGCAAGAAGGGTCATCTTCACACAATCCCATATAATGAACAAGAATGTGATAAAGAGGGTTGGCTTACAATCGCCACTTCACACAATACATAAATTAAGATCATACATCATTCAAATACACTCATAGACCGGCTACGGTCAAGTTCAAATGAAAAGAAGACAACCCCAAATGCTAGATCCCCGATCGCCCGGACTGGGCTCCACTACTGATCATCTGGAAACGATACATAGTAACGACCAAGGGCCTCATCAAATTCCCACTTCAGCTCAGTTGCGCCATCTGCACTGGTATCCTCATCACCTGCATCTGTTTTGGTAGAATCTGTGAGTCACGAGGACTCAGCAATCTCACACCCGTGAGATCAAGACTATTTAAGCTCATAGGTAGGAAAGGTGTAATATGGTGGAGCTGCGGCAAGCACTAAGCAAATATGGTGGCTAACATACGCAAGTGAGAGCGAGAAGAGAAGCAACACGTCGGTCGAGAAGCTAGAATCGATCAAGAAGTGATCCTGAAACTACTTACGTCAAGCATAACACAAACCGTGTTCACTTCCTGGACTCCGCCAAGAAGAGACCATCACGGCTACACACACGGTTGATGCATTTTAAAGAGGTCAAGTGTCAAGTTATCTACAACCGGACATTAACAAATTCCCATCTGCCTCATAACCGCGGGCACGGCTTTCGAAAGATCATATACCCTGCAGGGGTGTCCCAACTCAGCCCATCACAAGCTCTCACGGTCAACGAAGGAATAGACCTTCTCCCGGGAAGACCCGATCAGTCTCGGAATCCTGATTCGCAAAACATTTCGACAATGGTAAAACAAGACCAGCAAAACCGCCCGAAGTGCCGACAAATCCCGATAGGAGCTGCACATATCTCGTTCTCAGGGCACACTGGATGAGCCAGACGTCGGGTTGGCATAGACCCTGGTTGCCCAAGGGGCGCCGGACGTCGCTCAGGTTGGACCAACACTCGAAGGAGCACTGGCCCAGGGGGGTAAATAAAGATGACCCTTGGGCTCGCGAAAACCCAAGGGAAAAGGGCTTAGGTGGCAAATGGTAAAACCAAGTTTGGGCCTTGTTGGAGGAGTTTTATTCAAAGCGAACTGTTAAGGGGGTCCCATAAATCACCCAACCGTGTAAGGAACGCAAACTCAAGGAACATAACACCGGTATCACGGAAACTAGGGCGGCAAGAGTGGAACAAGTCACCAGGCATAAGGCCGAGCCTTCCACCCTTTAACAAGTATATAAGGTGCATTAATTTAAACAGGAGATATTGTGATATCCCAAAATATCCATGTTCCGACCAGGAACAAACTTCATCTTCACCTGCAACTAACAATGCTATAAGAGGGGCTGAGCAAAAGCGGTGACATAGCCAGACAAAGGGTTTGCTAGGACAGGATGGTTAGAGGTTTAACATGGCAATGGTAGGCATGGTAAACAATGGCAGGTAGAGCTAACATAGCGATAGAGCGAGTACTAGCAAGCAAAAATAGAAGTGATATCGAAGGTATGGTCATCTTGCCTGCAAGGTTAACAGATTTCAGCAAACAAAGCATGGCATTGAAATAATTACGAAGGCACCTTCGTGAGTTTGATGCACTCACTATAGAGCACTTCATGATAAACTAAGCATACATCCATCAAGAAGACATGTCATAGAAGCTATACATGGCAAGAAACAACATCATAGCATATCCGGACCAACTACAACAACCTCGGCCAAATTGAATAACATGTAAACAATCTGCCAGGAAACGTTTTGAAGCAAAAGTAGAGCACGAAAATGACATGCTAGACTACTCCATAATTGCAACCAGGACCATGGATGGATAGAGCATAACCATGTTTTCAAAACACCCTTACTGAAGTATCTCAAAATATGCATGGATCTCTCTGTAGCAACATGTTTACATGGCATCAAAATTACAGCAGAACAGGGACTAAAATCAGCGTTAACACGAAGCCTAGTTTGCATGCTTGTGCTAGTCACCACATTGATCACAAAAATACATGGTAAGCACCTCTATAAAGAAGACATAGCCTAGTTCAAAACACATTTAGGGATCAAGTCCATAGGATGCACACATCAATCATGGCAAAAATGACAAAAGAGCTCGTGCTGATAAGATTCTGAAACTAACATTATGAAGCCCTCTTCCAACAGCATTTCGGGCATCAAGATGAGCTCAAATGTAAATGATGCAATGGAATTAAATGATGTACTCTTCGAGACGAACAATTCGGTATATTACACGCCCAAAATGGAGCCACGGGTGCGAAGATGTGATGCGATGAAGATGCAACAAAATAATGGCAGAATATGACTTAGTGAAAAACGGGGGAGAAGAAAGTCAACCGTAGCGATTTTGGATCTGAGATCCAGATCGAGGGTTTCGCCGGAGTTCCTGTACGCCGGAGGTGAGGGAGGAGGCCGGGGCACCGTGGGAGAGGCGGAGGCTCGCCGGGGCGCGGTCGCCGGCGGGGTTGAGGGAGAGGTGGCGGTGCTCGGCGTCGAGGGGCGCAGCGGCGGGGCAGGAGCGG
>NC_057795.1:187787561-187797095 GCF_018294505.1 Triticum aestivum | reverse complement strand
GCGGCCGGCGGCGCGCGGGCCGGTCGGGCGCGGGAGGCGAAGGCGCGGGCCGCGGGGGCCGGGGACGGACCTCGCGAGCCTGGCGCGGCCGGCGGCGATGTGGGGCGCGGCCCGCCACGTGGCGCGGCCTGATTCGTCCGGTGGCGCGGGCGGACGTGTCCGGCCGTCCGGATTTCGTCCGGCGGCGTGAGGGGAGCGGGGAGACTAGGGTTTCGTCCGGAAATTCGGGGGAGTGCACATATTTATAGGTAGAGGGAGCTAGGAGTGTCCAAATGAGGTGCGGTTTTCGCCCACACGATCGTGATCTGACGACGGAGAGCATGGAAGTGACTTAGATGGGTTATTGGGCTGTTTTGGAGGGGTGTTGGGCTGCAACTTAAAAGAGGCCTTTACGGATATGCGGATAACCGTTGGAGTACCAAACGAGCTCCAAATGACCCGAAACTTGACAGGTGGTCTACCGGTGCTATACCAGGGTCACTTGGCAAGGCTCGGTCCATTCCGATAATGTTCAACACCCGCACACGAAAAAAGACAAGAGGGGTGTGCCGGTGCATGTGGGAGTGTCGGATTGCGAAATGGACAACGGGAAAAATGCTCGGATGCATGAGACGAACACGTATGCAAAATGAAATGCACATGATGACATGATATGATATGCATGACATGAATAAAATGCAAAACAAAAGACAAAAACCCAACCACAGAGGGAATATCGTATAACATAGCCAAAAATGGCAAGAGTTGGAGTTACAAAGATGGAAAGATACATCTGGGGTGTTACAACACTCCACCACTACAAGAGGATCTCGTCCCGAGATCTAGGACTGAAAGAACTCCGGATATTCGGAATGGAGGTGATCCTCGTGCTCCCAGGTGGCTTCTTGGTCGGAATGGTGTGACCACTTCACTTTCAGGAATTTGATTGACTTGTTGCGACTCTTGCGCTCGGTTTCTTCGAGAATAGCAACGGGGCGCTCATGATAAGAGAGATATTCTTGGAGGTCGATCTCTTCGAAGTTGATAGTGCGTTCGGGAGTCTTGAAGCACTTGCGAAGCTGTGACACGTGAAACACATCGTGCACGTGTGCAAAGTTGGATGGAAGCTCAAGTTGATAGGCGAGATCGCCTCTTTTGCCGATGATCTTGAAAGGACCCACGTATCTAGGGGCAAGCTTCCCTTTGATACCGAAGCGACGAGTGCCTTTCATTGGAGAGACGCGGAGGTAGACATGGTCTTCGATTTCAAAAGCCAAGTCACGGTGCTTGCTATCATAGTAACTCTTCTGTCGCGATTGCGCGGCTTTGAGATTCTCACGAATGACTTTGCACATTTCTTCGGCTTCTGTGATCAAGTCGTTGCCAAGAAGTTGGCGTTCACCTGTCTCAGACTAGTTGAGAGGAGTACGACACTTTCTGCCATAGAGAATTTCGAATGGGGCCTTGCCCGAACTCGCTTGGAAGCTGTTGTTGTAGGAGAACTCGGCATATGGAAGACAATCTTCCCACTTCATACCGAAAGAGATGACACAAGCCCTGAGCATATCTTCAAGGATTTGATTGACTTGCTCGACTTGGCCACTTGTTTAAGGATGGAAAGTTGTGCTGAAACGAATGTTGGTGCCCATGGCCGTCTGAAAGGAGTCCCAAAACTTAGAAGTGAAGATGCTTCCACGATCTGAAGATATCAATTGTGGAATGCCGTGCAAGGAGACAATTCTGGAGGTGTATAGCTCTGCCAGCTGAGCTGCTGTGATAGATTCTTTGATAGGAAGAAAATGAGCCACTTTGGTAAGCTTGTCAATGACAACGAAGATAGCATCATTTCCACGCTTGGACTTAGGAAAACCAGTCACGAAGTCCATCTCGATATGGTCAAACTTCCATTCCGGAATAGCAAGAGGTTGGAGGAGACCAGCTGATCGTTGGTGTTCTGCTTTCACTCTTCTGCAGACATCACATTCATTCATGAATTGAGCAATTTCTCGCTTCATTCGAGTCCACCAATATGACTGCTTGAGGTCATGGTACATCTTCGTACTTCTAGGATGAATGGATAGGAGGGAATTGTGTGCCTCATTCATGATGACTTTTCTCAGATCACCTTTTGGAACCACAATGCGATCCTCGAAGAAAAGAGTATCTTTGTCATCCAAGCGATAGCACTTGTATTTGGGAATGCCCTTGTCAATACCACGTTTCACCTTCTTCACCATGGTATCCAGGAGTTGTGCCTCACGAATTTGATCTTCCAAAGTAGGAGAGACTATGAGGTTGGCAAGAAAGCCTTGAGGAACAACTTGAAGATTCAGCTTGCGGAAGGCTTCACAAAGATCCGGTTGAAACGGCTTGAGAATTAGACTGTTGCAATAAGCCTTTCTGCTCAGAGCATCTGCAATCACATTCGCCTTGCCAGGAGTATATTCAATACTTGGATTGTACTCTTGAATCATTTCGACCCATCGAGTTTGCCTGAGGTTAAGGTTGGGTTGAGTGAAGATATACTTGAGGCTCTTGTGATCGGTGAAAATGTCCACTTGCCTTCCCAATAAGAGATGTCTCCATGTTATCAATGCATGGACAACTGCCGCCAACTCGAGATCGTGAGTGGGGTAGTTCTTTTTGTTGGGCTTCAACTGACGAGAGGTATAGGCCACAACTTTCTTCTCTTGCATCAACACAGCACCGAGACCTTGAAGGGAAGCATCACAGAATACTTCGAATGGCTTGGATTCATCAGGAGGAGTCAAAACAGGAGCTGTGACTAGCTTCTCTTTGAGGGTGTTGAAAGCGACGTCGCACTCAGGCGTCCAGACATACTTGACATTCTTCTGGAGGAGGTTGGAAAGAGGCTTTGCAATCTTAGAGAAGTTCTCAACGAATCTTCGGCAATAGCTTGCAAGACCAAGAAAACTGCGGAGCTGTTTGACATTCTAAGGAGGTTCCCAATTCACAACTGCAGACACCTTTGCAGGATTAATAGCAATGCCCTTGGAAGAGATGATATGACCAAGGTAAAGAACTTCATCAAGCCAGAACTCACATTTGGAAAACTTCGCATAGAATTGATGCTCTCTGAGCTTGTCGAGCACCAACCGCAAATGTTTGGCATGATCCTGCTTATTCTTGGAGAAGACCAAGATATCATCGAGATACACCAGAACAAATTCATTGGTGTAGGGGTTGAAGATAAAGTTCATCATGCGAGAGAATATTGGAGGAGCATTGACAAGGCCGAAAGACATGACAGTATATTCATAAGAACCATAGCTTGTTCTGAATGCTGTCTTGGGAATATCTTGTTCACGAATGCGAATCTGATGATAACCCATACGAAGGTCAAGCTTGGAGAAGACTTTAGCACCTTTGAGTTGCTCGAAAAGCTCATTGATGTTGGGAAGTGGATACTTGTTCTTGATTGTCTTCTTGTTCAATGGACGGTAATCGACGCAAAGTCGGTCCGTGCCATCCTTCTTCTGGACAAAAAGAACTCCACAACCCCATGGGGAAGAACTCGGTCTGATCAAACCCAGACGCTCTTGTTCATCGAGCTGCTTCTTCAATTCCTTCAGCTCCTTGGGCCCAAGCTTGTAAGGACGCTTGCAAACGGGTTCAGTTCCAGGCTCAAGATCAATAACAAACTCGACTGGCCGATGAGGAGGCATACCCGGAAGCTCTTCTGGAAAGACATCTTGGTACTCACAAACGACTGGAATTTGAGAAATAGCATCCAATTCGCCCTTCTCATTGAGAGAAAACAACCGAATGGTTTCATCACGAGCGGCATAGATGATAACATCCCCAGAAGGGTGTGTCAATTGAATTTCCCTGGCAGCACAATCAAGCTGAGCCTTGTGCTTAGAAAGCCAGTCCATCCCAAGAATTAGATCAATATCAGAGTCGCCAAGAACAACTAGAGAAGACAGAAATTTATAGTCGCCCATCTTGATGGAAACATCCGGAACCATGGAGCTTGCGTTCATGAATTTACCCGGAGAGACAACTGATAACGGTCTAGGCAAATCTTGAAAAACCATCTCATGCTTAGATGAAAAAGGTCTTGAGATGAAACTATGCGATGCACCAGTATCAAATAAGACTTTTGCAGGAATATCATTAACAGGAAGATTACCGATGATCACATCTGAAGAATCTTCTGCCTGAGCTGCATTCATCATGTTCACCTTTGCAGACTTTGGATTATGCTTGACCACTGCATTGCTTGAAGATCTCACAGGAGGAGGAGGAGGAAGGCGCCTTTGATTTAAGCATTTGTTCGCGTAGTGACCTTTCTGCTGGCACTTGTTGCAAGTCACTTCTGAGAGCGGACGATGATAAGGAGCACTTGACCTTGGAGCTTGAGGCCGAGACTTGTTCTGATAGCTTGGGTTGGGTGGGTGGGAAGATCCACGACCACCTGAGTTCTTCTGTTGGTAAGGCTGACGAAACGGAGGAGGAGGAAGATAAAACTTCTGCTGCTTAGCTGCCACTTGTGAGGAAGAAGAAGATTGCACTGCATCTCTGATTCTCTTCTTAGAAGCCTCACACTTGAGCTGAGCACCTTCTTGCTTGAGTGCCATATTGTAGAATTGTTCAAACTGAGTAGGCTCAATAAGAACGAGAGCTAACTGCATATCCTCTCTAAGGCCACCTCTGAACTGATAGATCATACTCTTCTCATCTGGAACATCTTGCTTAGCAAAGCGAGCAAGTTTCTGAAACTGCTTGTTGTATTCGTACACTGACATGTTGCCTTGCTTGAGATTGCGGAACTCCTCTCGCTTGCTCTCAACAACACTGGTAGGAATATGGTGAGCTTTAAAGTCCCGACAAAAATCAGTCCAAGTAATCACTCGACCACCTTTGGAATCCTTGTATTGCTGGAACCAATCAGCTGCCTGATCCTTGAGTTGAAAAGAAGCGAACTTGACATAGTCCTCAGGTTTGACATTGCTGCATTCAAATGCTTGTTGATATCCACGAGCCAATCATCGGCGTCTGTGGCCTCGGCACAGTAGCTGAAAGACTTCAGCTGATTTGCAAGGAATTGGTTGAGGGTAGGAAATAGAGGCTGATGATTGAACTGCCCTTGACCTTGATTCCCTTGGTTGCCTTGGCCTTGGTTGCGCTCTTGCATGAGCTGAATCATCATCTGAGCATGGGCGTTAGAGGCTGCCATCAAAGCTTGCCATGCCTCCGGAGGCGGAGGTGGAGGTGGAGGGTTTTCCTGACTCCCATCATTGCGACCCGGATTCTGACCCGTTGGCGGAGCCATCCTGAAGAGGGTGACATCCGTTAGCATCTTGATAGATAGATAGACAAGGTGAATCAATCGGATAGAAATTGCAACATATAGTCTTCACAATAAACATTCGAACAAAGATGAACGAATGAATTCCAAAGTAAACATCACACGTCCATTAAGGTGAGAAGCCACTTGAATATAGATTGATGAATGAAATACACAAGGTACAACTGGAACAAATAAGTGGTAAGGATTACCCAATCACAAACCAAATATCTGCGGGAAGAAATGCTAGAGCTACTTGAATCCCACCTATAAACTCCCGAAACTTTCTGGTTATGCAATCTGGTGTTGGGGATACAGGGGAAGCACAATATCTCACCCAAACTAACAATCCCTACATCCAGCTGTATCCATCCGTCAACACATAACCAAGAAACCTTCGGAAATCGTGTACCTCAACCTTCGAAAAGCATCCGTTATACGAGTTATGGCAATACTCCCGAGCTCGCCCGAGTACTGGGTTATCGGGGTTATCTCACCAACAACTGCATAAAAGAGATTTTCGATGTCGGCAAAACTCAGGTATTCCAGAACTGCAACGATAAAATTGTGACGACAACACCTCGGAGCTCAACTCCCCGGGACACTGCCACAACCCCTAAATGTCAGGAGGCACCAAGAACAATGTTCTCATCACAAAACCATCGAAACGATTCCAAGATACCCGCGTGATCCTAAAAAAATTTAGTGAAAACTTTGAGAAGAGGATAGTCAAAACATCTACGTCAGGAGACCTCACCAAAGCGACGAAGGGACTGAGGAGTAAAAAGAATCCTACTCTCCGATATATATAATCCTAAGACTCAAAACATTTTTGTTCTAGACTCAACATCGTCAGCAAACAATCAAGCAGGGGGCTCCTAAGTTGGGGATGGCTCTGATTACCAACTTGTAACGCCCACGATGCGGCTATATCTCCCATGTGTCGAAGCACGACTTAGAGGCATAACCGCATGGTGGTTTTGTTGCAAGAAGGGTCATCTTCACACAATCCCATATAATGAACAAGAATGGGATAAAGAGGGTTGGCTTACAATCGCCACTTCACACAATACATAAATTAAGCTCATACATCATTCAAATACACTCATAGACCGGCTACGGTCAAGTTCAAATGAAAAGAAGACAACCCCAAATGCTAGATCCCCGATCGCCCGGACTGGGCTCCACTACTGATCATCTGGAAACGATACATAGTAACGACCAAGGGCCTCATCAAATTCCCACTTCAGCTCAGTTGCGCCATCTGCACTGGTATCCTCATCACCTGCATCTGTTTTGCTAGAATCTGTGAGTCACGAGGACTCAGCAATCTCACACCCGCGAGATCAAGACTATTTAAGCTCATAGGTAGGAAAGGTGTAATATGGTGGAGCTGCGGCAAGCACTAAGCAAATATGGTGGCTAACATACGCAAGTGAGAGCGAGAAGAGAAGCAACGCGTCGGTCGAGAAGCTAGAAGCGATCAAGAAGTGATCCTGAAACTACTTATGTCAAGCATAACACAAACCGTGTGCACTTCCCGGACTCCACCGAGAAGAGACCATCACGGCTACACACACGGTTGATGCATTTTAAAGAGGTCAAGTGTCAAGTTATCTACAACCGGACATTAACAAATTCCCATCTGCCTCATAACCGCGGGCACGGCTTTCGAAAGATCATATACCCTGCAGGGGTGTCCCAACTCAGCCCATCACAAGCTCTCACGGTCAACGAAGGAATAGACCTTCTCCCGGGAAGACCCGATCAGTCTCGGAATCCCGGTTCGCAAAACATTTCGACAATGGTAAAACAAGACCAGCAAAACTGCCCGAAGTGCCGACAAATCCCGATAGGAGCTGCACATATCTCGTTCTCAGGGCACACCTGATGAGCCAGACGTCGGGTTGGCATAGACCCTGGTTGCCCAAGGGGCGCCGGACATCGCTCAGGTTGGACCAACACTCGAAGGAGCACTGGCCCGGGGGGGGGGGGTAAATAAAGATGACCCTTGGGCTCATGAAAACCCAAGAGAAAAGGGCTTAGGTGGCAAATGGTAAAACCAAGTTTGGGCCTTGCTGGAGGAGTTTTATTCAAAGCGAACTGTTAAGGGGGTCCCATAAATCACCCAACCGTGTAAGGAACACAAACTCAAGGAACATAACACCGGTATCACGGAAACTAGGGCGGCAAGAGTGGAACAAGTCACCAGGCATAAGGCCGAGCCTTCCACCCTTTACCAAGTATATAAGGTGCATTAATTTAAACAGGAGATATTGTGATATCCCAAAATATCCATGTTCCGACCAGGAACAAACTTCATCTTCACCTGCAACTAACAATGCTATAAGAGGGGCTGAGCAAAAGCGGTGACATAGCCAGACAAAGGGTTTGCTAGGACAAGATGGTTAGAGGTTTAACATGGCAATAGGTAGGCATGGTAAACAATGGCAGGTAGAGCTAACATAGCGATAGAGCGAGTACTAGCAAGCAAAAATAGAAGTGATATCGAAGGTATGGTCATCTTGCCTGCAAGGTTCTCAGAGTTGTCGAAGGCTTGATCCTCGTTAGCGTACTCAACAGGTTCCTCGTGCACGTACTCGTCTCCCGGATCTACCCAAAGCAAGAACACAAGCAAATGAACCACAATAAATCACGATGCAATGCACAAGCAACATGATGCAATACATGTCATGATATGCGAGATGTGTTATGCAATGCATATGCGTGCTTCGGAAGGAAAGATGATGAACAAGGCATCAACTTGGCAAACCAAGTATGCCGCTGGAAAGATGAGATGATTTTGGTTGAAATCGATATAAAGATCACCGGATTCGGATGCACGGTTTGCAAATGGCGAGCAAAACAAGAATGGCACAAAGCTGCGTTTAACAGCGCGATGCTACTTAGCATGCAACAAGAAACTATGCTATAGCACCCCAACATAAAAACAAAGCATATGGCAATGATCTATAGGAGATGCTTTACAAAATAGGAATACTAAGCTACGGGTAAATCACATCATAACAGGTTCAAACAAGCATGGAGAAAGTGAAAAAATTATCAGGCTGGACATGGCATAAACAGCAGCACGAAGCAATGTTCAGAGCAAGTTTTCAACATGCTACAGGAACTTATAATAGCAAACTAAGGCATGGCATGAATCTACTCAAAGCATAGATCAAAAGTCCCTTACTGACCATAAGCCAAAAAGGACCAGAAAATATGATGGCACCCACGTAAACATAGCAAGTTTCGTTAACAGATTTCAGCAAACAAAGCATGGCATTGAAATAATTACGAAGGCACCTTCGTGAGCTCGATGCACTCACTACAGAGCACTTCATGATAAACTAAGCATACATCCATCAAGAAGACATGTCATAGAAGCTATACATGGCAAGAAATAACATCATAGCATATCCGGACCAACTACAACAACCTCGGCCAAATTGAATAACATGTAAACAATCTGCCAGGAAACATTTTGAAGCAAAAGTAGAGCACGAAAATGACATGCTAGACTACTCTATAATTGCAACCAGGACCATGGATGGATAGAGCATAACCATGTTTTCAAAACACCCTTACTGAAGTATCTCAAAATATGCATGGATCTCTCTATAGCAACATGTTTACATGGCATCAAAATTACAGCAGAACAGGGACTAAAATCAGCGTTAACACGAAGCCTAGTTTGCAAGCTTGTGCTAGTCACCACATTGATCACAAAAATACATGGTAAGCACCTCTGTAAAGAAGACATAGCCTAGTTCAAAACACATTTAGGGATCAAGTCCATAGGATGCACACATCAATCATGGCAAAAATGACAAAAGAGCTCGTGCTGATAAGATTCTGAAACTAACATTATGAAGCCCTCTTCCAACAGCATTTCGGACATCAAGATGAGCTCGAATGTAAATGATGCAATGGAATGAAATGATGTACTCTTCGAGATGAACAATTCGGTATATTACACGCCCAAAACGGAGCCACGGGTGCGAAGATGTGATGCAATGAAGATGCAACAAAATAATGGCAGAATATGACTTAGTGAAAAACAGGGGAGAAGAAAGTCAACCGTAGCGATTTTGGATCTGAGATCTAGATCGAGGGTTTCGCCGGAGTTCCTGTACGCCGGAGGTGAGGGAGAAGGCCGGGGCACCGTGCGAGAGGCGGAGGCTCGCCGGGGCGCGGTCGTCGGCGGGGTTGAGGGAGAGGCGGCGGTGCTCGGCGTCGAG